>NC_087203.1:78108417-78142573 GCF_015104395.2 Macrobrachium nipponense | reverse complement strand
GTCCATTACAGGCCCTTTCCCTATTTCATTGCATAACCTGATTTCTGGGCTCAGCTCGTGTCGCTTGCGCGAAATATCCTTTTAATCTATTATTTCTAGGGTAAATGTACTAACACATACCCAGAGAATAAATAAAATAAAGAAAAAGGTCAGTATAACTGACTCGCTCACCCTCTAGGAGGGTGTCGGTATGAACACTAGGCGAGTGAGACCACTACCACGAGCCAAATGCCAAATAGAAATCTCCCACTACAAGACCCTCCAAGAGGGGAGCCGTCCCACAGAGAGAGCGCTCGTACTACTACTACTCCATCCCATGCTTCCGACTGCTGCGCCTCTGGTGGCCATCCTTTTCAGTTAGCTCACACGAGTCACACGTGTTATTTTTCTCTCTGTGATTTTTTGTGCCCTTTCTTCGGATTTTCGATATGGAGCGTGCAGCTATTGCAGCAGCTAAGTTAAGTACTCAGTATTTACGGTTAGCGAGTTTTTTCCGTCCCCGAGACAGTATTTGCCGTTTTTTTAGGTATAAATACGTTCTCGGGGCTGGGAAGCATGGCAGCATGGTCCTGCCGCATGTTGGGTTCGTTCTTGGTCTCCCATACCTAGAACATCCCTTATTCTTTTACGCTCTTTTTTTTTTTTTTTTTTTTTTGATTATCCGCGTTATTAGGTCTACTCAGGTTGTCATGCATGCATGTATTTCCACCTTATGTAGGCTTTTTCTATCCAGACCCTAGTCCAGGTTCTTAGTATCGGCCCCTGACTAGCTTTGAGTGGTAGACTTGCCTTCGCTAGTCGCACACTCCTGGATTTTTTTCTCCTGCTATTTTACCCTTCTTTCTTTCTTTCATTTTTATTATATATATATTATATGTTTTGTCATTGTTAGGTTAGTTGGTTGGCGTCTGGCTTAGCCTAGGTCCCGGCTCGTAGAGCCTTGTCTACCGTTGATCAGTTCGGTCGCTTCCACATACTTCTCTGATCAGTTGGTTTTTAGCCCTGTGGCCTATATGCTACCGCTTTTCAGTTCAGGTTGCTTCCCGATAGCTTCTCTCTGATCAGGTTGGTTTTTAGCCCTTGGTTGGCCTAGGCTTAAAGGCTTCATCCAGGTTGCTCTTAGTTTCCGTTTCAGGCGCCATGCGTTACCGTCTTACTACGCCTCGTATCCTACGACCCGTCAGCCAGACGCCTGCCAGTCCCCCTCTCTCCCGCTCTCCCATAGAGTCGGGTGGGGGTGGGTCGGTCTGTCCTTGCTCGCACACATGCCCGAGCCTGCCTCCCCCTCTCCCCTCCACCGGAGGGGCCTGGGAGTCCGACAGTCCCTGACTGGTTCCGACCTCTCCGCTTCTCGGCTCGGCCGGTGGTACGTTGTTGGTGGGGGGCCCTGGCCTTCCCCCCCTCCGTTACTACCTTGTCGCTCCGGGCTAGCTCGAGTCTGTATGTCATCTCGCCCTTCCCTCCTACTAGAAGCTCCTCCCTATCGGAGTCCTGGTATCCAGCGGAAGGGTATAGTCCACCCATAGTTGGACCGGAGCATACAGTAGGTCTTTACTAACCGTACCGTATTGCTGAGTTACTACACTCCGCTTCACTGGACCTAGTCCGGTTCACTTGCATGTAGGTTTAAGTTATCTTTAAGTTTATCTTAAGTATCTTAAACCATCCCCCCACCCCTCCCTTTCATTTTTACCGGATCTCTCGGGATTATAGCCTATTCAGGCAATGCAGGGAGGGGTTATGCCCAAATTTTTTCCGAGCTCCGGCATGTAAACGGAGTTCTTTTGTCCTTAGTCTGTAAGTGTTACCCCTTTAAGATACTCATGTGTCTTCCCACTTACAGGCCACCAACTGTGAGCATCCGGGATGTTCCGCTACACTTCAGGACCCCTGTGGACACGAAGTTTGCCGGTCCCATGCTCCATGCGCGACTCCGCACGGGGACATCCAGGTCTGGTACCATGAGACGTGTACCATATGTTACGATCTGGTGAGCCAGCTTTTGGAAGGCGTAAGTATTCCATCTCCGCATGCTGCTCCGCTTCGTTTTAGTACTTAAGTTTGCATCATTTACTTTAACTTAAGGCATCCTATGTTTAAGTTTATATTCTAAGTTTTAGTTTTTAAGTGATTCTTAAAATCGTAAAATATACCCTCTCTTACAGTGGCTCCGGCAGGTAAGGGATACAGCATGCTTGGCTACCCTCCTGCGGGCCTGGTCGGATGTTTTGGCAAGAACGCCGCCAAGGTCAGCCCTACATACTTGAGAAGCGATTAGCACTGTTAATCTTTCCCGGTTTTTTTTAGGCAAGGCGACTGGTACGTCGACCCGGTAGAGGCGGACCCTTCTAGGTTGCCCTTCTTTATCCAACAGCAATGGCGGCCTCCTTACTGAACAAGACCAGGATATCTCCACGGATGTCGCAACCCTGGATATAAATGTTGAACCTATGGTAGGTATAGACGACCTGTTGGTCTGAGGGTAAGTAATGCAGGTACCTCCCAAGGTCTCCCTTGGGAGTGACTGTTTTCTTCTACCCCTGCAACCTCTCCATCCTTCCGAATTTGGCTTTAACGGGTGATGAGTTATATACTCCTCCAGAGCTCGGTTAGACCTAAGATCAAGTCTAAACATATGACCTTGAACTTGACTAAGACGTCCATCGTCTTCGAAGAAGACGTCCTCGGCTCTTCTTCCTCGCGTAAGTCTCCGGACTCGTAATCCCGGCCCAGACAGGTCTAAAGGGTCTAGCTCCGGCTCTAAGTCCTCAAAAAGTAAACCTAAGGAGAAATCCCGCACCCCGGCAGTATCACCAGTTCCACTACCTTTGGTGCCTATTCAGAGCCTCCCCTCCACCTCCGCAGCAGCTCCGGCCTTTTGGACTCCAATGCTGGCCTGTTGCAAACAGGTGGGCGACCTAGTGGGCTCCCTTAAGACGAGTATGGAACCGCCTGTCGGACAGGATCACTTCTCAGGATACTATTATAGCCTGGTCTAAGAGAAGCACTCTTGCCTCTCCCTCAACCTCCAACACTAGTGGATCTCAGCTTCCCCCGTATGACTCGCTGCCCGCTTTCTCCATGAACAATCCTTGGAGAGTAGCGTCATACGCCCCCTTCCAAGATGGTCTCATCTCCATACCGGAGTTTGGAACTCGAAGAATAGAGGACTTCGAGTTCTACCCGGAAGGCCTACAGCCTCCCTTCATAGGCTACGCAAGGCTCACGCCTTCGGCTATGGTTAGGGATGACAGGGTACCAAAGGAGACAGTCCTCTATTCTCGGGACCAGGCTCAGCGAGAATGGCTCAGATGTTTAGAGGACATGGACTGTTCGAACACCAAGATTCAAACCATTCAAAAGTCCCTTTACCATTTTCACGATGGATGAGAGTACCCCACCCCGCTCCCCTTTCCTAACCAAGATAGCAAGGTCGACCATCTCAGCAGCTCAGAAAGGGGAACCCATGCCTCAGTTGAAAGAAGCAGATCCCACATCTCCGTTGCTCCCTTCAATTGGAGAATTGTGGGAAGACTTGCCAAATACTTTCTCAGCTGGCAAACTCAAACCTGACTGTGCTATGGAGCAGTTTGGTGAAAAGCTACCCAGGCTCCCAGATAGTCTTATTCAGGCGGAATTTGACTCAAAAACACGACTAGCCAGGTCAATCAACTTGATGGCTATGTCTGAGGTAGCAACCATGGCTTATGGTTCAGAACCAATTTTTTAAGCTTATGACCAAAGCCCTGACTCAAACGGTGCAGTCCAGATATGTTCGAGTTTGCCACTGCTAGGACGAATTGTAGGAAGCATGTCCTGCTAGAGGCAACCATTCGTCATGAACCGAATAGGTTACTCTCTTCTAACATCTGGGGCGCAGATCTCTTCCCAGAGGCTATGGTTAAGGAAGTCCAGGCAGAGGCTACGAGGTTGAACCAGAGCCTTAAGGACCGTTGGGGTCTTACGGCTAGGAGAAGGCAAGACCTGACACCAAAAGGTAAGGGGCAAGGAAACCCAGACGTTTCCAGCCTTACAAAAGAAGCAACCGCGCTTCCCTCAACAAGTTCCTACAGTGCCGTTAGTGCAGACAGCCCAGCCCTCCACGTCTAAAGGTCAATCACAGCCTATTTATGTGAGATCCCCTCAGCCTCAGCCCTCCACCTCATACGCCATCTCTCCAGCTTAACTTACAATCAAGCCTTCGAGAGTCAAGCTTCTCAGAAGTATGACCGCTCGAGCAAGAGGCAGAGGTAAGCGGTCCTTTCGTGGGAGAGGATCGGGAGGCCCCTTCAATAGGGGAAAGCACTTCAGAGGAGGTCGAGGGGGTACCAGAAACCAATGAAGAACTTCAGGTAGGAGGGAGGCTGTTTCACGTTTCGCCACCCCGGTGGAACTTCAGCCAATGGGCTCAGAGCATAGTGTCAAAAGGGCTGGGTTGGAGCTGGTTGACGAACCCACCTCCAGCAGACCTTTTCCGTCAACTTCCTTCCAAGGAATTGACAGAGTACGCAGAGGACCTCCTTCAGAAAGGAGCTATAGTCAAAGTCCAAGAGGTTAAAATTTCAAGGTCGCTTGTTTTTCAGCGTTCCAAAGAAAGGCTCACACAAAAGAAGGGTAATATTAGACCTTGTCCCGCTTAAATTAACTTGCCATCCGCTGCGACAAGTTCAAGATGCTCACGATCTCACAGGTGCGGCCCTTACCTTACTTTCCCCCCTGGGGCCCCGTGGGGCCGTCACCACCTCTATCGATCTTACAGACGCCTACTATCATATCCCTATTGCAAGACACTTCCGTCCGTATCTGGGATTCAAGATAGGAGACCAGACGTTCTCCTTCAAGGTAGTCCCGTTCGGGCTCAACCGTGGCACCCAGGTGTTCACGAAGCTAGCGGAAGTAGTAGTGCAACAGCTCAGAGCTCAAGGGATTATGGTAGTAGCGTATCTCGACGATTGGTTGATCTGGGCCCCATCAGTCGAAGAATGCAACAAGGCCACACTGAAAGTGATCCAATTCCTAGCAATATCTAGGATTCAAAATAAACAGATCCAAGTCAAGACTCACACCCCAGAGTCAAACTTTCAGTGGCTAGGCATTCAATGGAATCTATCCTCCCCCACAACACTCTGTCGATTCCATCCACCGGAAAAGGAAGAAATAGCGAAGTCAATCAAGCAATTTCTAAGTCACAAACTAGCATCCAGGGAGAGCTCAGGAAAGGATCCTCGGCTCTCTCCAGTTTGCTTCAGTAACGAACATCTTAATGAAAGCCAAACTAAATAAAAGATCTAACCAGGATCTGGCGCTCACGAGTCAAATGTCAGGTCCAGGGACAAGCTATCCTCAGTGCCGTCTGATTCTAAAGAACCGGCTTCGGCCGTGTGGGCAAAAGTCAAGAATCTGTCAGTGTCAGTTCCTCTTCAGTTTCCCTCCACCAGGATCACTATCCACACAGACGCGTCCTTAAGCGGCTGGGGAGGGTACTCCCAAGTCAAAAAGGTTCAAGGTAATTTGGTCACCCCAGTTCCGTCAGTTTCCATATAAACGTACTGGAGGCAATGGCAGTCTTCTTGACTCTGAAGAGTTACGCCCACCCACCAAGGTACTCCCACCCCATAAAGCTAGTGCTTGGACAGCGCAGTGGTAGTACATTGGCATAAACACAGAGGCTCCAAGTCACGTCATCTAAATCACGTCATGATAGCCATCTTTCTCCTGGCAGACAAATTCAGTTGGCATCTTTCCTCCACCCACATAGGCTGGAGTGAGAAACGTCATAGCAGACAAGCCCTATCCCGATCAGTATTTCCCACCCCTAGAGTCGGAATGGTCTCTAGACGAGAGTTCGTTCCAATGGATCCTTCAAAGAGTCCCAGGGCTACAGGTGGATCTCTTCGCATCCCAAGCGAACCACAACGCTTCCATGTTACGTAGCCCCCAACCTGGACCTGGACCCTCTGGCTTACGCCACGACGGACCCTAGCCCTGGCCCTACTGGAACACACTGGGAGAAGATTTTACGTCTTCCCTCCAGTGAATCTCCTTATGAAAGAAAGTATTAGACAAACTCAGGACATTCAGGGGTCAAGTGGCTCTAGAGCCCCAGACTGGCCGGAAGAGCAATTGGTACCCCCTGATTCTGGCTGGAACTGCCTTCGTCCCCTTCGGATCCCCAGTCCCAAGCTCTCCCAGTCAGTACAAACGAAGACTGTTGTTCGCTTCCTCAGGGATTCTCAAAACCCTAACTTTATGGATTTCATGAAGTTTTGCGGCAAAAAGAGATGCGAATATTGACCCTCAGAATATTCTTCTTTCCTGGAATCCGATAAAAGGGATTCAACTTTGAGGCAGTATTGATGCTGCCGTCAAAAGTTAGCAATCTTCCTGAGAGAGTCTGATATCAGAATCATGACAGTTAATTCTGCTATATCCTTTTTTCAGATCTTTATTTGAAAAGGGTTTAGCAGCTAGCACGATTACGACAAACAAGTCAAGCATTGAAAAAGATACTTTTTCAATTTGGATTTAACATAGACTTGACAGATACCTATTTACTCCGTCTATTCCCACCTAAAGCATGTGCTAGACTTAGGCCCTACTCTGAGGCCTACGTCAGTTTCATGGTTCTTAAACGATGTTTCTAAAACTGGCTTCCGAAACCGATAATGACACATGCTCGTTTATGATGCTCCTAAGAAAAAAACTCTGTTTTTATTAAGCCTAGCTTCAGGAGCAAGAATTTCAGAACTCTGGTCTGGCTTATCCAGAGATCCGATCATGTTCAATTCCTTCCACAGGGTAAGTGCTACTTTCTCCGGAACGTAGCTTTTTTAGCAAAGAATGAAGATCCTTTGATGAGGTGGGAACCTTGGAAGGTACTACCCCTTCCGCGAAGATGTTTTCCCTTTGTCCAGTTTCAAACCTTACGAGCCTTTCTATACCAGGACCTCCTCTTCCTCATCGGGGCCCCCTCTTTAGGAGGGAAAAGGTGGTACTTATCCACTAAAGGCATCAGGCAACAAATCCTTGTACTTTATCAAACAAGCCAATCCCTGACTCCTTCCCAAAAGCACATGATGTCAGGGCAGTAGCCACCTCAAGTTAATTACTTCCAACATATGAATTTTGATGATTTAAAGAAGTATAACCGATGGAAATCGCCGACAGTGTTCAAACGTCACTACCTTAAGTCCTTGGAAGCTCTGAAATTCCCAGCAGTAGCAGCGGGTAACATAGTTTCCCCTGACTCTAGCTAGATTATAGTAGAAGATTCAGTCCTCCTTTCTACCTGCCTCACCCAAACATTCGTCTATTCCTACCTTGTTCATTAGGCATTCCCACCTTGTGTCTTAGCTGCTTTATGATTGTATAGTGTCCCTTTTGTCTGGTTAGGGACACACACAGCTGATTACCATACTGATCTCATAGATGTTATCCCCTTATTTTTATGCTAGGGGATACATCATATTACAATGGTTACGGGTTTTTGTATATTAAGTCATATACATTCCTGAGATATATATTTTTTTGTGATTGATCAAGTATTTATGTAACTTTATATTAATTGCTATTTCTATTTTGATACATGTTGTTACACAGATTTATTAGATAGGTAATCATTGTACCTATTTGTTATATTATAATAAATTACCTTATATTATTAACATAATTAGTTTTCTAAGGGTAATTTAAGCATAATTCTGATTTTGTTTTACTGTGTATTTGTATCTTTTTAGCAATTATATTCATTCATTTATATTGTATCTTTTATTTGAGACCTATTTTGTTTTATTATATTCTGTTTACTTTGTTTACAATCTTGTGCTGTTTCTCTGGTACTAGATTTCGCGGCAAGCGACACGAGCTGAGCCCAGAAAAAGGATTTTGACGTAAGGAAAAATCTATTTTCTGGGCGATTGGCTCGTGTCGCCAGCGAAATACCCCACCCCCCCTACCCATCCCTTCGCTCAAGATTGTCCTGCTAACTTCAGGATGGCCACCAGAGCGCCAGCAGTCGGAAGCATGGGATGGAGTAGTAGTAGATACGAGCTGCTCTCTCTGTGGGACGGCTCCCCCCCCTCTTAGGAGGGTTTTTGTAGTGGGAGATTTCTATTTGGCATTTGGCTCGTGGTAGTGGTCTCACTCGCCTAGTGTTTTCATACCGACACCCTCCTAGAGGGTGAGCGAGTCAGTTATACTGACCTTTTTTCTTTATTTTATTTATTCTCTGGTATGTGTTAGTACATTTACCCCCCTAGAAATAATAGATTAAAGGATATTTCGCTGGCGACACGAGCCAATCGCCCAGAAATAGATTTTTCCTTACGTCAAAATCCTTTTTTTATAGTTTCTTCCTTTCCCTGACCGTTCTATAATGCAGTTCGTAGTTGACGGAGACTGCAACAGCTATTTTTTTGTCACTGTCTTGAACCTCTGCAAGGAGCTGTTATGTCTCCCTCTCTCATCTTGTATTTATCATTAGTAATCACTTTTTTACATTCATCTTGCACCCCCTCGCTATCTAGGTAATTCTACTCTTTGCTAATTGACGATGGTTCCCTTCTCAGTATTCCTTTGGTTTTTGTGATGCTGTCAATGTAGAATTTTGACCTTTTTCCATGACTGAGGGAGAAGATATCAAGGGATTTTGACGAAGGAAAAATCTATTTCTGGGCAACGACCTGTGTCGCCCTGTGACATGGTTCCTTTGATACTATTTCTTAGGTACCGTATATTTCGGCGTATAAGTCGACCGGAAGATAAGTCGACCCCCTAATTCTGAGTAAATTTTTATGATTTTTTACTAATCATCGGGTATATTAGTCGACCTATAAAATGTGAGGCCAACCGTAGGCTCAAAATAAGCAGCAGTGTAAAACGTATCATATAAAATAACCTGAATGTTATTACGGTACATATGTTGCTCTACTTACCATAAGAAATACAGGTAATATACTCGGTATATTAACAAATCTGTGTAATATATAAAAGATGAATTTGGCAAATGTGATTAGAAATGACGAAACGAAAGATACGTTACTCGAGTGTAATGTAAACAAACAAAGCGCTAACTAACGCTGCATAAGAGCCTACGTATATATGTATGTACAAACTGCCACTCAAGTTAATGTTTTGATTGGTTGTTAAAACGACGTGCCGATATTTTATTATTATGTTGAATTATTCCTTGACCATTGTTCTTCTATGGCATAACCAGGCTCATTTGAGTGAAAACGAACCTGCAGTTGATTCACCAGATTCAAACTGGGATCCTTATGATGAAACCGTGAATGATAATTTGTCTGATGAATTGTTTAATGCAAGTGACGATGACTCGAGCAATTTTGAAGGATTTTAAATACATATTTTACTATTAAATACATTTTTTTTATTTTATTTTAAAGTGATAATAAGATTTCATACCATAAATGTTTTTTGAACAATACCCCGGTAATACAAACTGTCAGAGTGAACGCATCCTTCTCAAATAGCTACGCAATGTTAAGAGTCAGGACTGCTGGAAATTTGAGGGCTTCTAAGGGTTGGGTTTTAGGTAGTGTCGTTTGAAAACTGTCGGAGATTTCCAGCCTGTATATTTCTTAAGATCGTCAAAATTCATATGTTGGAAATAATTAATAGATGTGGCCACAGCCCTAACCATCGTGGGCCCGAGGAAAGTACTCTGGTTGGCCTGTTTAATGAAGTATAAAAATTTGTTCCTGATCCCTTTTAGGGATAATGTACCACCTTCCTTTCTAATGAACAACGGACCTGAGACTTCAGAGTTGTTCTACCTAGGTAGGCTCTTAATGAGTTGACAGGACAAAGGGAGATGTCTTGAGGTAGTGGTAGGATTTTCCACAAGGACCATCTGTCCTGTGGATCTTCATTTTTGGCTAGAAGTGACGATCTGGGGATAAGAGGACTTCCCCTGAGGGGAGGAACTCATGTGACCCGTTCCCTTGATAAGGCTGACAGTTCTGATATTCTAGCTCCTGAGGCTAAACTTAATAAAAATAGGGTTTTCCTCAAGAGAGATATATAATTACAAGAGTCATTGTTAATGTCCGAGGCCAGTTTAAGGACATCATTTAAGAACCAAGAGACTGTTTTAGGTCTCGTTGATGGTCTAATCTAGCACAAGCTTTTGGTATGGATGTAAAGTCGTCAATCCGTAAGATTATGCTAAAAAAAACCAAATTGGAAGATCTTTTTAAGAGATGATTTGGTCGTAGTTGATAGTGCTTGCTGCTAACCTTTCTCAAACAATGATCTGAAGAAAGTTATGGCTAGTTCACTGTCATGACTTGAGAGTTTGACAACCTTAATGAACTCTGCTAGTTTCTTAACAGATGAATCATATTGATGCAGGGTAGATTCTCTTTTATCTGATTCCAAGATAAAATATTCTGGGGATCAATTTCTGCATTCCTCATAGCTGCAATTTCAGAAAATTCATAAAGTTAGGGTTTTCTGAATTCTTGAGGAAGCGGACACAGTCCGAGTTTGCACTAACTGGGTTGAGTTTGGGGTTGGGAATCCGTATGGGGTCGGAGTCTCAACTCTAGAAGTAGAGGGAACCAATTGCTCTTGGGCCAGTTGGGAGCTACTTGGCCCTTGAACGTCCTGAGTTTGTTTAAAACTTTCATGAGAAGGTTCACCAGAGGGAAGAGGTAAATCTTCTTCCATTTGTTTCAATCGAGGATCATTGCATCCGTAGCATATGCTAGAGGATCGAGGTTGGGTTGCCACGTAACAAGGGGGTTTGTGGTTTGACTCCGTGGCGAAGAGGTCTACTTGAAGTCCGGGACTTGTAGACTGATCCAATCGAACGAACTCCTGTCCAGTGTCCACTACGATTCCAACGGAACGGAGCGAGATAGAGCGTCTGCTACTACGTTTTTTGACCCTGCCAAGTGAGTGGCTGACAGGTGCCATTTGTTTTTGTTTGCCAGAGAGAAGATGGCTATCATGACGTGGTTCAAGTGGCTTGACTTGGATCCGCCCCTGTTGATGCAGTGTACTACTACTGCACTGTCCAGAAACTAGTTTGAAATGTGAGTTCTTGGGCGGACGGAGTCGTTTCAGTGTGAGAAATACTTGCCATGGCTTCCAGTACAATTTGATATGTAGCTGGCGGAATGTTAACGACCAAGTTCCTTGAACTTTTTCGTGCTGGGAGTATCCTCCCCACCCTGTTAGTGAGGCGTCCGTGTGGATCACTAATGATGGAGGAGGAAACTGTAGAGGAATTGCTTTTGAAAGATTCTTTGTCTCCGTCCAGGGGCGGAGACGTTTTCGTAAGATCGCCGGGATAGAAGCTAGTTTGTCCCGTGACCTGCAATTCGCTTTTGAACGCCAGACTCTGTTTATATCTTTTGAGTTTGGCTCTGAGCAGAAAACGTCTGTGACTGATGCAAACTGGAGTGAGCCTAGGATCCTCTCCTGGCACCTCCGGGATGATTTGTTTGTTGTTTGAGAAATTGCTTTGTAGCTCTTGCTATTTTTTCTTTCCTTTTCAATGAAGGAATTGATAGTGTGCGCGATTGTAAGTCCCACTGAAGGCCTAACCACTGGAATCGAGATTCCGGTGTTAGTCTGGACTTGATTTTGTTTATTTGGAAACCTAATTGTTCCAGGAATTTGATTACTTTGACCGTTGCTTCCTTGCATTCTTTGGGGTTCTTTGCCCAAATAAGCCAATCGTCCAGATAAGCCACTAGCATTATTCCCTGTTTCCTTAGCTCTTGCACTACTGCTTCCAGCCAATTTGGTGAAGATTCTGGGGGCTATGTTGAGGCCCGAATGGCATTACTTTGAAGGAGTAGGATCTGTTGCTAGTTTGAAGCCTAGGAATGGACGGAAGTGTCTGGCTATGGGAACATGTAGTAGGCATCTGTAAGATCTATAGAGGTTGTGACTGGCCCCACGGGGAAGTTAAGTAAGGTCCGTGTACCTACAAAACGGTCAGACATCCTGAACTTGTCGCAATGAATGTATAAGTTCAGATGGGACAAGTCTAGGATGATTCTTCGTTTTCCGAGTCTTCTTTGGCACGCTGAACAAGCGTCCTAGAAATTTTAAATTGTTGACTCTTGATTGACTACTCCTTTGAGAAGGAGGTCTTGGGTATACTCTACCAATTCCGTTGTTGGTGCTTGATAGAATCTGTTGGTTGGAGGAGGGCCCTCTAGCCAACTCCAACCTAGGCCTTTGTCACTATACTCTGAGCCCAAGGGCTGAACCCCCACCGCTGGCGGAAGAGGTACAGTCTCCCTCCTACCTTGGGACTCTCACTGCTGGTTTGCCGAGGGGCGGCAAACCTCTTGCTCCTCGGAAACCTCTTCCCCTGCTTGCAGCCCTGCCGGACCCTCTGAACCTGAGAGGCACCTCTTGCTCTGCTACCTCTCGCAAACCTATTGAAAGCTTGAAAGTTCTGGGTTTTCATAGGTGGAGTTGTAGGCTGGAGAGACAGCAAAGGAAGTAGAGGGTTGGGGTTGCTGGGAACTGCGAGGTCAGTACAAGATATTGCTATTGACCCTTCGACGGTGGTTGCCCTTGTGGTGCTGGGACTGCCTGAACCAACGTCTGCTAGGGAGGCTGGAAGGGAGAGACTTCCTTGGTTTCTTCTTGATCCTTTGATTTGGACCAGAAGATTCCTGTCTCCGCTTCGTTACCAGTCCCCATCTGACTTTTGAGGCATTGGTTGACTTTCGAAGCCTCATGTAGGACCTCTGCTACCACTGTGCTGGGGAAGAGGTCCGTCCCCCAAATTTGAGGAAGCTATCAGCTTGTTTGGTTCATGGCGGATTGTAGCTTCTGCCAGAACGTGCTTCCTGCAATTCCTCCCGGCTATTAGAAGTCGTAAAGGTCACACTGCATGGTGTGCAGCAGACCTTTAGCCATTACCTTAAACAACGGCTCTTGTTGTATACAAGAGCCGTCATCTCCGCCATAGTCATAGAGGAAAGGGATCTCGCGAGCCTAGTCCGGGCGTTCGTACTCCGTCTGGATGAGGGAGTCCGACAACCTGGGAAGTCTCTCACTAAAGAGAGTGGTCAGTCCACCTTGAGTTTTCCTACTGAGAAGGTAGGAACTGCCCCCTCGAAGTATGTCTCAGAGCCTGGGACTAGGAGAGGTGGGTTTTCCGTCTCCCGGAGTTGAGGCAGGGTTCGTCCTTCAAGGCTGCCTGAAAGGTTGCTTTCCACTACCTTAAGGGTGAGTGGTAGCGGAGTCTCCCTTCCACCAGAGTGAAAATGGTGAAGGGACTTCTAAAGGCTGTGATGCGGGTGTTCTCACATCCCCATTCCTCTAGGCTTTTCAGTAGAGTCTGCTGCGCCTGTTCCCTCGGAAGGATGACTGTCTCCTTGGGAACTTTGTCCTCTCTCATCATGGCTTCCTCCGTTAGTCGGACGTAGCCAATGAATGGGGGTTGAAGGTCCCTGGGGTGGAACTCGAAGTCTTCCCCGCTTCGAGTCCCGATGCCTTCGATGGTCAACATTCCGTTGACAAACGGGGCATACGAGGCAAATCCTCCAAGGATTGGCCGCCTTGAATTCCGGCAGTTGGCTGGAATCTGGCATTGGGAGAGGAGAGGTGGCACAGCTAGGGGGGATCCTGACGCGATCGAGGTTTGAACAACCCCGGCGATGGCATTCTCCTAGCAGCCAGCCGTTCCGCCAGCGATTGGATCGACTGGCCGGAAGACGCAACACAAACTGGAGAGCTGGGAGAGTACCGAGCCGACCTTGTTGTCTACCAAGGACCCTATGATAACTCCCAACACCTGCTCCAGGATGTTGGCCGAGGAAGGATTCGGGATCGAAGGAGGGACTTGAACCCGATCCTTACGAGATTTACGTCGGGGTGGGGGACCTCGACGCTGACCGAAGAGGCATCCCTTGATTTAACTGATCCGGGGTGGTGAGCCGGAGTTACAGCGTCTGCCAAGATGACCGATTTCTTGGGGAGAGACTTCTTAAGTTTCTCCTCAGCGACTTAGCCTTGGGGGATCACTGAAGTAACCATTACTGGACGGACAGACCGCTGGTCTTCAGCGACGCCCCGAAGAAGTAGTAAGTAAGGAAGGGTCAGTGGAAGGTGAGGTGGAGAAAGGGAACTCAGGAAAGGGCCCTGAGAACCTGTGAAGCTGCCCCTACTACAACCCTTACCTGTACCCATCGAGTCTATAGCCATGGGTTCGACGTCGAGTTTCATTGCGCGACGTCTTCCGCTACATCCTCTGGAAAGTCCCCATCCTGAAGGGAGATCATGACTTGGAGGTCGGCCAGCAAGGGGCCGGCCACTACGGGGTCCACCACTGATCCCTTCTTGGCTCCGGGGAATATCAGGTTCAGCCATGTCCTGGGTAAGGGATGTAGGGGCGGCCTTTCGAGTTCCGGCCAAATAACCTCCCACCCATGCTTTGAGGGTAGTCAGCCTTCTTCTTCTCCCCGTCGATCCCTGTAAGAAAGGTCGAGAGTTAGGGAAAGGGTAGGAGGAATGTCTGTTGTGTTGAGACTATATGAATATGTATCCCACATGTGAAATATATACAATAATAACAAGTATTCCAGGTGATGAATGAAGATAGTGCTAAGAAACTTACTACTAGTGAGGCAATCGCCTACTAGTGAGTAGCAGGTTTGGCAGGCTTCATGGTGCAAACTAGAAAGTCCTCCACCTTCACTGCGCATCCAGCATGGGAGCGGCAAACTATATGGCCGCATGGGTCTTGAAGGACGGCACTACACACATTCTCCTGGCAGCACGACATCTGTAAGTCAAAGGATACATGAGTACCAATGACAACCTCCGGTGGTAAAAATATGCAAAATATCCGGGGGTGCCGGAGTAGGACCGACGGATAGTGTTTCTACGTATAAGTGGCATGGCAAAGAAACTGCCGGAGTAAGCTCTAAGGCTCGCTCCGTATGATAAGGACTTAAAGTAGGGGCATGCACTTAAAACCACGTAGAAATAGTTACGAGGGGGGAATAGTATCTGCCTCCGCCTAGGCTCACTTGTTATATGGGTAAAATAAACTCCGTGTGGCCCGGAGTTGAGAATACTGAGTGAGCAAGGTCAAACTTCTGTTGAAGTAAGGGATAGGACAAGAGGTAGAACTAAAAACCCCCCCCCCGGAGTAACAACCAAAAGGGCCTTAAAAGTAACAGCAACCATCATATAAGCAAGTGCTCGTGTGAACTATCCTAGTGGATAGGCTCCCAGTGGTCCCCTCCCCCTTCTCTTGTTGTTCGGTAGCGGCGGAGTATTACCGCCGGACTGAACTGGGGGGGGAAGGGTAGGGAAGTACTTGGGGTAGGGGAACCTTCCAACCCCTGCGGCCAGTTAAGGTCGGAGGAGGTAGGGGGAGAAGGTCCCGAGCCCCTGAGGCACGTGATGAGTGAGAGCACCAGTAGGGGGAACCCCCACAAGCCACGTGAGTCACCCCCTCTCATGCAGACTCGGACGCTAGCTGTGAGAAACGAGTCAACACCCATTGGCGTGGGTGGCAATGTGTGGAGGGGGGGTGGGATGGAGGGGACGGGTGGAGGACCCCGTAACCGGGTGGCTCACCGCGATCGACCAGCTGCCTTCCCAGCCAGATGATAAACACGAGGTTGGGGAAGGTCCATCGGAACAACAAGGTCGAATCTAATATAACTGATATATTAGGATTCTTATGATAAAATAAATTAAATCAAAACATATAATATAATGCGATATGTTAAAGCTAGGATAACACGGGGAACACAATAAACTAAACAATCAGAATAAAAGGGTATAGCTAATCGCCGATCCGAAGAACGGGGTATGTTAGCCTAACCTAACCTCTAGTAAATGAGAAGGAGGGCAGGCTAATCGCCAATCCGAAGATTGGGGTATGTTAGCCTAACCTAACGGTAAGGTCAGTGATAACAGGGTTTAGGCTAATCGCCAGTTCCGAAGAATGGTGTATGCTAGCCTAACCTAGTACCTACTAGAAAGATTGAACGGTAAACAGGAACTAGAGTAGGCAAGAAAGGAACATAATAATAATTAGTATGATATGACGCTCTAGACCATGACTGATAGAACTCCTAAAAACGTAAGGTATAGCTGAGCTAAAGTCCGAAACGTGCGGTCGGAGCGTGCCCCATGAAGGCCTAACTAACAAGCTAACTGCATAAAAGATATAGAAACTATGTATAAGTAACCATATCAATAGTACTGTGAAAAAGGGAAATCCCTAACGGTATGGGAGACCGAAAGAAAAGAGAACCCTTACCGCCATGCGGTCGAGGGGCAGACCCAGCCAATAAGGCTCCGAACTATAAAAAACACGTAGATCATCATAAAATGAGATCAGTAACCCCAAACAGTACTTAACTTAGAAGCAGAAGCTGAAGACATCTTGAAAAAACCTCAGAAAGGCGTCGCACAACAGAGAGAAAAAGGCAACGTGTGGCGGCTATCAAAGGAATGACGTCACAGGCGTCGGGGCGCTCACGGTAGTAGTAGAGAGTACTGGGAGCTGTAGCACGGCTCCTCCGTAGCTGGGGGTTTTTGTCGAAGGAAGAAGCTAAATGGCAAGGGACCTCTGGTAGTGATATTCCACTCGCTCCTTATACTATAAAACCGACACTTCTATTCGAGGTGAGAGCCCATCTTGGCATCATATTGTTTCTTTTTTCTCTAGGATGAATAGGCAATATTTATACCTACAAATAGTATCAAAGGAACCATTTCACAGGGCGACACAACTTAAAGCCGAGAAAATGAATTTGCATAGAAAGATTTTTCTTATGAACTCTTTGCAACTATCCTGTAGTATATGATATGTCTGAATTATATCTATTAGTTGGTTAATGTTTTGGTTTTTGTAAGTATGAGTTGAATGTCGTTGAGAGATCATAATAAATAGATTGCCACAGTTCTGATTTTCACAGTAACAAATGCGGATCACATATTGTCCATACTTGTCGGTAGAAGCTTCCACTATCTCCACATTGAAATTTTTTGTTCAGGAAGTTAGGTGGTTTTGTTTTTTTTACACACCTCCTGGAAAACTTGAATCAAATGGTTATGGACTCGTAAATAACCCAAGTCTATAACAGAAAATAAAATTTTCTGCAGTGTTGTATTTTTCATCTTCCATTAGACTAGTACCATTTTTCTTATTTTTAAAACTATTATTATTATTATAAAAAGTAGTTTACCAGACCACTGAGCTGATTTTCAGCTCTCCTAGGGCTGGCCCGAAGGATTAGATAAAATGCCGGTCTAGCCCTTAGACCAGAACTGGGACCAAATTGGTCATTCAGGATAAATAAAAAAAATTGCACAAATTGGATTTTCTATATATGCCATCTTTGATTTAACAGAAAAATTAATTTAGAGTTTTAGAGAATTACACAGATCAAAATAGACAGCCTTCGTTGTAAATTTCTACGGATTTTGAACTTGGCTGAATGACTACAGAACCTTTTCCAGTCAATTTTGCCATAAATCGTCTTTGAGTTAAACACTATTCAGTAGTGTGAGATATATTACTCCAATCTCTTGTTTGAAGAATCATCATAGACAATGATTTCTTGACCTTCACCCAAGAATCAAGTTGCCAGATAACCCTCAGCTGCATAGTCTTGAACTTCATAGGTCACACCCCCCACCCCCCTTGTGTAAAGACAGCATGCTTCAGGTTGATGAAAATAAATGTTATATAAAGCAAATTATCTGTATTTTATGCATAAATTACACTTTAGCATTTGGAAAAAGTACAAAAGCCCAATATAATTCCTATTCATTACAGGAATTTATTCCTCATTATTTATCCAATGATTTCCGCCATAAAAAGGGATTTTGAACGAAGGAAAAATCTATTTCTGGGTGATTGGCTCGTGTCGCCCTATGAAAGGATCCTTAATATCATTCTTTCTAGGTAAAATTAATCTAAAATTACCAGAGAAAAACAAATTAAGAAAATGTCAGTAAAACTGACTGTCGCTCACTCTTAAAAAGAAGTGTCGGTGACTGGTAATAGGGGCGAGTGGGAACACTACCACGGAAACCTTCAATTCATTCACCAATTAGAACTTCCAATCAGAATCCCCACAAGAGAGAGCTGATACCAACGGGCGATGCAGCCGCTACTACTAACTACTAGAGGACGCCACGGACAGCAGCGCCCCTAGCGGACATCCTTATCTAAAAAACATCTTGTCCTGCATGGGGGGAAAACAATACAGGGTGGGTTTCATAGGGCGACACGAGCCAATCAACCCAGAAATAGATTTTTCCTTCGTCAAAATCCCTTTTCAGGGCTCAGCTCGTGTCGGCCTATGAAAGAGTACCAGAGAAACAGACAAGATGGGAAAAAAGGACAAATGAAAAGCAGCTGCAAAAAAAACAATGGATATAATATAAGTAAATCAATTACAGCATACAACTAAGTACTTAAACTGACTTATTCTAAACAGTAACATAAAAGAACGTTTAGTAATGTAAAGTACTTAAAAATTACAGTAAACACAGTAAAATATAATGATGCAGTGTAAGTATATAAACAAAATAGATTTACTTAGAAAATTATTTACAAAATATACAAACACATTGTGTCCTACCCTAGCATAAAAATAAGGGTAGGTACACTGAAGTACACCATCAGTACAAGTGTGGATGTCCCTAGCAAAAAAATAAGGGACAATCCACTATTATGATTCAGCGGCTAAGGCTAGGATATCCGAGTAGCATGGCGATAGGGTGAGGCATGTTGGATGAGGTAGGTAGAAAGGAGACCTGGATCTGTACTACGACTACTATACAGTATCAGGAGAACAATGTTTCCCGCTGCTACTGCTGAAAATTTTAAAGATTCCAAGGACTTTAGATATGACGTTTAAAGACTGTCGGGGATTTCCATCCAGTATACTTTTTAAGATCCTAAAAGTTCATATGTTGAAAGTAATTAATTGAGGTGGCTACTCCCCTGATATCATGTGCTTTTGGGAATGAATCAGGATTGGCTTGTTTAAATGAAGTAAAGGATTTGTTGTCTAATACCTTTTACTGACAAAGTACCACCTTTTTCTCTCATGAAGAGAGAACCTGAGGATCTTGAGGATGTACGAGATAGAAAGGCTCTTAAAGTGGACACTGGGCAGAGAGAAGGATCTTGGGGAAGTGGGATGACTTTCCAACCGGGGCCCACCTTGCAAGAGGATCCTCATTTTTAGCTAAAAAGCTACGATCCGGAGCAAGTAGAACTTCTCCTGAGGGGAGGAATTCCACATGACCCGCATCCCTGGATAGAGCCGACAGTTCTGAATTCTAGCTCCTGAAGCTAGGCTTAATAAGAATAATGTCTTTCTAAGAAGCATTATTAATGTGAATCAGATGACAAGGACGAGTTCCGTCAGTATCTGAAGCTAGTTTGGAGGACATCAATTTAAGACCATGAAACCTACAGAGGCCTTTGAGAAGGTCTAAGTTCTAGCACAGGCTTTAGGAATAGACGTGAAATAAGATTCAGTCAGATCTATCTGAAAACCTAACTGAAAGATCTTCTTCAAAGCCGATTTATGAGTAGTAATAGTGCTAGCTGCTAAACCTTTTTCAAACAAGGATCTGAAAAAGGATATAGCTAGATTAACTGTCATGGTTTGTAGTGTTTGATTCTTTCAGGAAAAGATGCTAATTTTTTAACAGCTGAGTCATATTGTCTAATGGTTGACTCTCTCTTATCTGATTCTAGGAAGGAGAATATTTTGTGGATCAATATTAGCATCTTTATTAGCCGCAAACTTCATGAAGTCCAATAAAGTTAGGGTCTGAAGAATTCCTGAGGAAGCGAACACAGTCCTCATTTGTACTGATTGTGACAGCTTGGGATTGGGAATCCGTTGAGGTCGGAGACCCAATTCTTCCAGAAGAAGAGGATATCCAGTTGCTCTTGGGCCAGTCCGATGCAATCAGAGCTACTATTCCTTTGAAAGTCCTCAGCTTGCTTAAGACTTTCAAGAGAAGATTCACTGGAGGAAAAACATAAATTTTTCTCCACTGATCCCAATCTAACGACAGGGCGTCCGTGGCATAAGCCAGAGGGTCCAGGTTGGGGGCCACATAGCAAGGGGAGCTTGTGGTTCGCTTGTGAGGCGAAGAGATCTACTTTTTGGAGACCTGGGACTCTCCGGCATATCCACTGGAATGACCCGCCGTCTAGGGACCATTCTGATTCCAGAGGAACTGACCGGGACAAAGCGTCTGCTATCACATTTCTTACCCCTGCCAGGTGAGTGGCGGACAGATGCCATTTGTGTTTGTTTGCTAGGGCAAAGATGGCTATCATGACATGGTTCACATGCTTGGATTTGGACCCTCCTCTGTTGATGCAATGAACTACCACTGCACTGTCCAAAACTAGCCTTAGATGAGACTTTTTCTTTTGGGGGAAGCAGTCTCTTCAAGGTAAAAATACTGCCATTGCTTCCAGAACGTTTATGTGGAGCTGGCGAAATTGAACTGACCAAGTCCCCTGAACCTGTTTGAACTGAGAATATCCCCCCCACCCGGACAGGGAGGCATCCGTGTGAATGGTTTAACACTGGAAGGGGATATTGAAGGGGTACCTGCTTGGCTAAGTTCTTTACTTTTGACCATGGACGGAGTTGATTGCGAAGGATCTGTGGAATTACTGACAACTTGTCTCGAGATTTGGTGTTTGCTCTCGATCGCCAAACTCGATTTATATCTTTTTAGCCTTGCTTTCAGGAGGATCTCTGTTACCGAAGCAAACTGAAGGGACCCTAGGATTCTTTCCTGGTTTCTCCTTGATGTTTGTTTGCATTTGAGAAATTGCCTGACAGATTTTGCTATTTCCTTTCCGTTTGGCCACTGGAATTGACAGATTGTGGGAAGACAAATCCATTGGATTCCCAGCCACTGAAACAAAAAGAGACTCCGGGGTAAGTCTGGATTTCGTTTTTGTTTATCTGGAACCCCAGATGTTCCCAGAAAGTGAACTACCGTTTTTGGTGGCTTTGAGACATTCCTCGACGGTTGGTGCCCAGATCACCAATCGTCGAGGTATGCTGCTACCATGATTCCCTGAGTTCTCAATTGCTGTACAACCACTTCTGCTATTTTTCGTGAATACCCTGGGGCTACATTCAGACCGAAGGCATCACTTTGAATGAGAATGTCCTGATTTCCTAGCCTGAATCCTAGGAATGGGCGGAAGTGTCTGGCTATAGGGATATGATAGTATGCGTCTGTAAGATCGATGGAGCATGTGACGGCTCCACGCGGAAGTAAGGTCCTTACTTGCGAGAGGGTAAGCATCTTGAACTTGTCGCAAACGAATGAAAGAGTTTAGCTTTGACAAGTCTAAGATTACCCTTCTTTTTGTTGAGCCTTTCTTTGGCACGCTGAATAAGCGACCTTGAAATTTTAGATGCTTGACTCTCGCAATAGCTCCTTTCTGAAGGAGTTCCTCCGCGTAATCTGTCAATTCCTCTGATGGTATTTGGCGGAATGATTTGATTGGAGGGCGGATCTTTGATCCAACTCCAACCCAACCCTTTGGACACTATGCTCTGTGCCCAATTGCGCCCAATTGCTGAACCCCCACCTGTGGCGGAAGAGGAACAGCCTCCCTCCTACCTGGGGAGCCTCATTGTTGATGGGTCGGGTTTGACCACGACGCCCTCCTCTGAACTGCCTGCTCCTTGTCGCCCTTCCTGCGCCACGCTGGCGAAAGTAGCCTCTCGCCCTACCTCTCGGTTGCTTGTTCAAGGAAGTGTAGCCCTGACCTTCATACGTAGGGTTGAAGGCCGGCGAGAGTGCGTAGGAGGTCGACGGTTGTGATTGAGGAGACAGCAGGAGGATGGGCTGGTTCTGTTTCGAACTAGCAGTTGTCCCTGTTGGGTAACCGGGACGGCCTGAACAAACTTGCTGCTGTTGCTGGTGTTTCTGGTACGGCTGGAACCTTTTACCAGACTTCTTTGTTTCTTACCAGCAGTGGGGACGGATTCTTGCTTCCTCTTGGATGAAATACCCCACCTAGCTCTAGGCTCTGGTTGAGCCTAGCAGCCTCGTGGTGCACTTCATTTACAGCGGACTCTGGGAAGAGATCCGCTCCCCACATGCTAGAAGCCAGGAGTCTATTAGGCTCGTGCCTAATAGTGCACTCCTGCAGAACGTGCTTTCGGCATTCCTCCTAGCTTGGAAGAAGTCGAAAGCATCTGTCTGAACCGTCTGAAACTGGGATTTGGCCAAGATCTTAAACAGCGGTTCCGTAGCATATGAGAGAGCAGCCATTTCCGTTATTATCAGAGAATTGAGGGACCTGCCAAACCTAGTTCGCTGCGTCGAACTCTGCCTGAATCAAGGAATCAGGCAGCCTTGGAAGCTTCTCGCCGAACTGGTCCATGGCGCAGTCCGGTTTGAGCTTGCCAAGCGTGAACGTGGCTGGCAAGTTCTCCCACAATTCTCCAAAAGCTGGGAAGAGCGGAGAAGTAGACTCCGCCTCCCTTAGCTGTGGCATGGGCTCATCCTTGAGGACTGCCTGAAGAGTCTTCTCTACTATTTTCGTGGCGAACGGAAGAGAAGCCTCCTCTTCCGTCGCAAAAATAGTGAAAGGACTCTAATAGGCCTGGAGCTTAGTGTGTGCACTCCCAGTCCTCAAGGCAGTGAACCCATTCCCGTTGGGCATGATCCCTACTGGTAGAGAACAGACTCCCTAGAGATCTTGTCTTCCCTAGTAAGAGCCGCTACAGTCAGCCTAGCATAGCCGATGAAAGGCTGCGTCAGACCCGGAGGATAAAACTCGAAGTCCTCAATCCTTCAAGTTCCACACTCCGGGATAGAGATCATCCCATCCTTAAATGGAGCGTAGGCGGTCTACTCTCCATGGATTCTCCATAGAGAAAGCTGGCAGAGAGTCGTATGGCGGGAGCTGGAAAATACCAGCACTTGGCACTGGGGAGACTGGAAGAGGGACCTGAGAGAGCCCAGCTACTCGGTCCTCATTCTCTCTAACCCTGTTAGAGAGATCCTGGATGGACTGGCCTGATTGAGACAGAGTGCTCGACAGTTGTGCGAACATCTGCTCAAATCTCGTCCCCCAGGGCGGAGACTTGCGAACCAACCAACTCGCCCACCTGTTGCATCACCACTGCTGAGAAAGCAGTGGGATCAAAGGTGCTGGGTCCCGCTCCTCCACCGGCGTTGCCGGAGTGGATGCGGTGGAGGCAGGAGAAGGCATTGGCTCTGGCTCGAGAGCGCGAGCCTTCTCCTTAGAAGCCTTGCTTCTAGAGCTCTTCGAGTAAGAAGAGCTCGGCTTGGCCTTCACCGCGTCAGCGTAAGAAGTCGAAGACTTCCTCCTAGTCCGAAAGAAGAACGGAAGAACCGACATTCCTATAGAAGTCGTTCTTAGATAGAGTCCGTTCTGTTCTCGTCCTGTTCCCTTCACAACCCTTTGGGGGTTAGCAGGATAGAGCGGGAGAGCGGGTGGGAGGGATCTCAGATCCACAAAGCCTTGGAAAGAAGCGCTCGAAGAAGGGACAGGAGAAGATCCAGGAGCACCCAAGGAAAGACCTTGGGCGCCCGACACACCTACCTCAACCAACAAATCCTCTGCCCCTACCGCCATAGGCTCGATGTTTAGGTCCAGGGCAGCGACGTCCGGGACCGACTCCTGTGAAGCTACGACCCCGAAAGATTGCTGAAGATCTTGCTGGATGGAGGCTATGAGAGGGGCTGCGGACAAGGGGTCAACATACCCGCCCCTGTTGACTTGCCCGCAGGGAAGATCTGGACGGCCAGCTTCTTGTCAAGGATGTACGGCTGGCCTTTGGCGGCGTTCTTCCCGAAGCCGCCCACCCACGCTTTCAGGGTAGCAAGGGCGACCTCCCTCACACCAGTAGCCTGAAAGAAAGGGCGAGATGAGCTTCTAATGGCGGAACGGGGTTAACAAACTTATGTCTAAGAGTTGTTAGTAAATTGATAAAGAAGCCTATAATCGACTTACCCCCTCCACCAGCTGACTGACTAGGTCGTAGCAGATGGCGCAGGCTTCCGGGTGCCAGACGATCATATCGTTGAATGACGTGGCACATGGAGCGTGAGACCTGCACTCATCGTGGCCGCAGGGGTCGTACAACGTCGCGTTGCACGCCGGGACCTGACAGTTGGTAGCCTGTAAGTGGAAAGATACATGAGTATCAGGAGAACACTTACAGCCTAAAACAGTTTGCTCCGCTGGTGCCGGAGCGAGAAAGTTAGATTAAACCAGAGCCCCGCCATAATACGTGTGGTAACAAGGTTGGTTGGATGTCCTAGGCTATTGCTCCGCTGATGGCGGGGACAAGAGATAGAATCCAACCAGGAGTGGTGGTAAAAGGAAACCACGACGGAAAATGGCGGGGATGGTAAACATATGAATAATAAAATTAAACAAATCATCGTAAAATTAGGGTATATCCTTAAAATAACAATAATATCAAACCTTTCTCCCCCGCCTACTAGAAGAGTGCCCGGGTAAGAAGCAAGCTCCCTTCCGGTAGCGGGGGAGAGATGTAAGGATATAGTAGGCAAGCAACCGACCACTAGTAGTGACCACCCCGCCCGCTGGAGGAGCCAGTAATCTATAACCAAAGGTGCCCCGGCTGCGACGGAAGGCTCCGTTCGTTATAGAAAGGGAAGGTGGCTGAGCAACTGGGGAAGGGGGGGGAAGGTCTCGGCGTAACACGGCGGGAGAGAGAGAGGGGGGGGTTGGCCTACTCCTCCCCGTCTCAACAACTACCCGCTCGGAGACCCGGTACCTTATGAGTGGTCGCCCTATACCCCCCGCTGGGAGGAACCCCTGGCCACCTCAGAGAGGGAGGGAGGAAGGCAACTGAGGTTGTCATGACAACCAAGGGGTCCCCCAGCGCCTCCCTATACCTGGTAGGGAGGGAAGGGGAAGGGTAAGGTGCGATGGAACACGTGACCGCAAGTGGCCTAAGCCGCGAGCAACACAACCGTGGGAGGGCCACGTGAACCAGGCTGTACCAAACCATGGAACATGCACCTAGGCTAGCCTAACACCCTAAATATAATAAAATTACATCGTAAAGATGGAAAAGACACTTTTAGTAGAAGAAAAAGAAGCCCAGGAGGAGGCAAACTGTTCCGAGGAACAGAAGCCTACTCGGAGCCAGCGATAGCCGATGAAGAGCAAGAGCCGGGATGCTGGGCAGGAACAATAATAATAGCCCTAAATACCAAACTAAGAGAAATGGTAAAGGGGCTAAACTAGCTAAAACTCGATGTAAAAAACGATGAACGTAATATAGTAAGCCCATAAGTATAAGAAGTCCCAGTATGGAGGACCGGGAATTCTTAACGAGGCAGCATGGCGCCGCCACGAGACAACCGGGAAACAGTATATGATCTATTAGAAGGAAAATACTGGTTCCCGGAAGACAAAAATATAGTAAAACATTACTTATGAGGCACTTAACTTAGCCGTTGCGATGGCAGAACGTTCCATAACGATGAAGATAATAAATCCCGTAAAAGGCACAGCACAGAAAAAATGCGTCTGAACGCTAGCGCTAATGATTAAGGATGTCCGCTAGGGGCGCTGCTGTCCGTGGCGTCCTCTAGTAGTAGTAGTAGCGGCTGCATCGCCCGTTGGTATCAGCTCTCTCTTGTGGGGATTCTGATTGGAAGTTCTAATTGGTGAATGTCTCGTGGTAGTGTTCCCACTCGCCCCTATTACCATACCGACACTTCTTTTTAAGAGTGAGCGAGTCAGTTTTACTGACATTTTCTTAATTTTGTTTTTGTTTTTCTCTGGTAATTTTAGATTAATTTTACCTAGAAAGAATGATATTAAGGATCCGTTTCATAGGCCGACACGAGCTGAGCCCAGAAAAGGGATTTTGACGAAGGAAAAATCTATTTCTGGGGGAAGACCTGTGTCGCCTGGTGAAAAGTTCCTGTAGCTCACTTTTCTAAGTATAAATAGATCCTAAATATACCAGCCAGAAAAATCTAGCATGGTATTGCTGATGTTACTACCATCGCACGAGCACTCAAAGGGTGTCGGGTATAAAGTACAAGGCGAGTGGAAGCCACTATCACAGGTCTTCTGCCAATTAGAGGATTCCTTTCCAAAATCCCTCTCACGCAAGAGCCTTGCAAAGTTACTCCTCCCACCTCGCTCCGCTAACTACTACCTGACGCCCGCGCGCCATCTGCATTCCTGGAATAAACATCCTAGCTTGGATTGGTTAAGGGTGGGGAGAGAAGTAGAAGGGATGGGTTCACCGGGCGACGCATGGTATCTGAAGCAATATACCAGGGTATGTACAGACAGGTCCATAAAACAAATATGGTCTCAACACTATATACATGTTCCAGTGGCAGGATGACAACCAAACCATCACGACCCGGAGGAGAAAGGTTTGGTAGGGAATATGAGCGAGGCAGGTAGGAAGGAGAGAGTATAAAGGGAAAAGAAAAGTGACCCAAAGGTTAAGGAAAGGATTTTGACAAGATTCATCATTCAGGGGAGACTGCTCCCTGCAGCAACTGCTGGAAATTTAAAGGCCTTTAGGTTTTTGAGATAGTGGTGTTTAAAAACTGCTGGAGATTTCCAACCCGTATATTTCTTCAGGTCTTCGAAATTCATGTTGTGAAAGAAGTTAATGGAGGTAGCCACTGCTCGGATATCATGGACATGTGGGACTGAATCCGGGTTGGCCTGTTTAATAAAGTAGAGTATTTGTTGTCTAATACCTTTACAAGAGAAATCGTACCACCTTTCTCTCTAATGAAAAGGGGCCTGAAGATTTTCCGGATGTTCTGGCTAAGAAGGATTTAAGGGTAGCAACAGGACACAACGATGTGTCCTGTGTCAGAGGAATGATTTTCCATGGAGCCCTTTTATTTTGTGGGTCCTCATTTTTAGCCAAGAACCTCCGATCTGGGGATAGTAATACTTCGCCCGATGGGAGGAATTCCATATGGTCTGGATTCCTAGAGAGAGCTGAGAGTTCAGATATTCTGGCACCTGAGGCCATGGCCATTAGGAATAAAGTTTTCCTAAGCAGGGTTATATAAGAACATGACTCATTATTAGTGTCTGAGGCTAATTTCAGTACGTCATTCAAAAACCAAGAGACCGTATGAGGGCGGTCCATTGGTCACAGGCGGGCACATGCTCGTGGAATCGAGGAGAAGTATGAATCTGACAAGTTAATATTAAAGCCAACCTGAAAAATCTTCCTTAAAGCTGACTTGATTGTCGTAATGGTACTAGCAGCTAGGCCTTTCTCAAATAGAGTTCTAAAGAATGAAATTGCCAGATTCATGGTCATTTTATGAGCAGCTGAGTCTTTTAGAAATTTGGCCAACTTCTTCACTGCTGAATTATATTGCCTGAGCGTTGATTCTCTTTTATCTGATTCTATAAGATGTTTAGTATATCGATACTAGTGCCCTTTTGGGCTGCAAACTTCATGAAGTCCATAAAGTTAGGGCACTCCGAATTCTTGAGGAAGCTGACACAGTCTGAGTTTGTACTGTCTGTGTCAGTTCTGGACGAGGGATCCGTTTGGGTCGGAGCTTCAGTTCTAGCGGAAACCAGTTGCTCTTTGGCCAGTTGGGTGCCACTAATGCTACTTGTCCTGAGCTTGTGCAGGACCTTCATCAGAAGATTCACCGGTGGAAATAGGTAAATCTTCTACGAATTGATCCAATCTATGGACAACACATCTGTGGTGTAAGCTAGAGGGTCCAGGTTGGGTGCCATGTAACACGGTAGTTTGTGGTTGGATTCTGTGGCGAATAGGTCTACTTGAAGGTCAGGGATTTGATTGCAAATCCACCGGAATGACTTCTTGTCCAGAGACCACCCCGATTCCAGCAGAGTTGTCCTGGAAAGTGCGTCTGCGATAATATTCTTTACTCTTGCCAGGTGAGTTGCTGACAGGTGCTGATGATTTTTCGCCGCCAATGAAAATATCGCAATTAACATGTGATTTAGTTTGCTTGACCTGGAGCCTCCTCTGTTTATGCAATGTACCACCACTAGGCTGTCCCAGACTACCCTCACTTGACTGTTCCTGGCTGGAGTCAGTCGTTTTAAGGTCAGGAAAACTGCCATGGCTTCTAGAACATTGATGTGGAACTGGCGGATCATATCCGACCATGTTCTCTTTACTTTCTTGTATTGTGAATATCCTCCCCAGCCGCTCAGTGATGCGTCTGTGTGGATGGTTAGAGACGGCAAAGGGAATTGCAGTGGTACTGACTTGGCCAGATTCCGGCGTTTCGTCCATGGACGAGAAGCCTCTTTGTTAGAATAAGTGGGGAAATTTATTGAGATCTTGTCTCTGAGATTGATGTTGGCTCTCTTTCTCCAGACTCGATTGATGTCCTTCAATCTGGCTTTTAATAGGACGTCTGTTACTGACGCGAACTGTAGCGAACCTAGGATTCTCTCTTGGGTACACCGAGACGCCTTTTTGTTCTCGAGGAACTGTTTCGTAGCCGCTGCTATCTCCTTGGCCTTCTTGGGTGGAAGAGATAGCTTGTGTCTTATTAGGTCCCATTGGATCCCCAGCCATTGGAAGCAGGAAGCCGGAACAAGCCGAGATTTTTCCCTGTTTATCTGGAAGCCTAGAAATTCCAAGAATTTTATCACTTTGGCTGTTGATTTGCGGCACTCTTCAATGCTGGCTGCCCAAATGAGCCAGTCGTCTAGATAGGCTACTAACATAACTCCTTGAGTTCTTAGTTCTTGAACTATTGTCTCTCCTAGTTTGGTGAATATCCTGGGCGCGATGTTGAGCCCGAACGGCATGACTCTGAATGAGTAAGCCTTGTTTCCTAACCTGAAGCCTAGGTACGTAGAGATGTTCCTTGCTATTGGAACATGATAGTAAGCGTCTGTAAGATCTATAGAGGTGGTGACGGCCCCACGGGGAAGTAAGGTCCGCACCTGCGAGACTGTCAACATGCGGAATTTGTCGCAATGAATGTATGAGTTGAGACGGGACAAGTCCAGAATCACTCTTCTTTTGTCCGAGTCCTTCTTTGGGACACTGAACAGACATCCATGAAACTTTAGTCGTTTCACTCTTTTTATGGCCTTCTTCTGCAGGAGATCTTTGGTATAGTCTACAAGGTCCACCATTGGTATCTGATAAAATTTTATTGGCGGAGGGGGCCCTTTCTCCCATTTCCACCCCAGACCTTTTGAGACTATACTGTGGGCCCATGGACTGAAGGTCCAAAGAGATATAATCTCCCTCCTACCATGCGGGCTCTCACTGATTGGTTGGAGGTCTGTTACCTCTGCCTCCTCGGAAGCCTCTACCCCTTGGTCCGCCTCGTAGCCAGGAGCCACCTCTGGCCCTGCTACTTCCTGCATGCCTGTTGTAGCTGCGAAATAGATCCCTTGCTTCATAGGCGGGGTTAAAGGCTGGGGAGGTCGTCATAGCTGTGGAGGGTGAAGGCTGTTGGGCTGGCGGAGTTTGCAGTAAGACAAACTGTTGCTGCGGCTGAGCCTTAGATGTCGAAGGCTTACTGACTTGTGAAACTGGAACCACTTGTACAACCGTTTGAGGACGGGAGGCCTGGTAAGGATTGAATCTCCTTGGCCTCTTCTTGGGTTTGGTTTGGTGTCCGAGGGTCTCAAACTTCCGTTTGAAGGGGAGTCCCCCAACGGACCCGTAGGCTCTGGTTGGCTCTGGCTGCCTCTCGAGAGACGTTGTTAACCTCGTCTTCCGGGAACAGGTTTTCTCCCCAGATTGAGGATTTTATCAGCCTATTAGGTTCATGCCTTATAGAGGCACCCGCCAGGACATACTTCCTACAAGCCCACCTTGCCATCGCAAAGTCGTAGAGGTCCGACTGGAAAGTCTGTAGTAGACCTTTCGTCAGAACCCAGAACACCTGTTCGTCACAGTATGTGGTAGCTACCAACTCCGCCGTAGTGACAGAGTTGATAGATCTTCCTAGTCTTGATCTTGCTTCAAATTCCGCCTTGATTAAATGGTCCGGAATTTTAGGCAGCTTCTTGGAGAATAGAGTGGAAGTGCAATCTGGGTCAAGTTTACCTGCTGTAAACGTGGCCGGAGCTTCATTCCAGAACTCCTACTTGCGGGGAAGAGAAGAGAGGTAGCCTCTGTCTCTTTTAGTACTGGTAGGGGTTTGTCCTTTGCTACCCCTTGTAAGGTTAGTTCCGCTACCTTGTCTGTACAGGGCGACGGAACACTGTCTGGGGTCACAAACATGGTGTAGGTACCCTTGTGTGGCATCAACTTGGGGTTGACGCAGTCCCAGTCGGAGAGGGTGCGAACCCAAACAGCTTGGGCTTGGTCCCTAGGGAAGATCACTGTCTCCTTCGGGACCTTGTCTACTCTGACTAGCGTGTGTTCCGCTGTTCTGACAAACCGGGAAAAGGAAATTGGAGACCCACTGGGAAGAGCTCAAAGTCCTCCTACGGACAGGTTCCGCACCCTTCAATTGTTAACTTCCCATCCGAAAATGGGGCATGTAAAGCTAACCGCCACGGGTTGTTCTCATCAAATGGTGGTAGTTTTGATGCATCCGGCACTGACATAGCCAGCGCCGGGGATCCAGAGTGGAGAAATCCGGTCAGCATATCTTCCAGGGCCTGATCCTCTCGGCCAGAGATATTATTGCCTGGCCGGAGGTGTCAGAGCCCGAGGTGAGTCGTTACCTCTCATCAACAGCTTCCCTAACCTTCGACATTAGCGAGGGTCTCATGGTCGAATCCAGACTCCGTCGCCTTGGATCTGGCGGACTTGGCTCTCGACCCCTTAGGGGGGAGAGAATCCTTGGCAGCAGGCGACTTAGCAGACGAAGTCGACGGCCGAGAAGCCGGCGATGACTCAGTCGCCGCTGACGGAGCTGGTTTTGATCCCTTTGGAAGGGATTTCAATTTTACTGATTTGATCTTGGGAACGACCGAGAGCGATCCTTCCTAAGTAGGGGTGGGCTTAGAGAAGCCTAGGAAAGAAGAGGAAGAAGGAGGAGTAGGACTCAGGAGTCTTCCTGCCTCACTTACCTCCCCACCTACCTCCTCCTCAGTGGCCATGGGTTCCAGGTGGATGCTGATGGCCACCACCTTTTCTGCTATCAAGTCCTCCTGCTCCTCCGGAAGGGGCGTTGTCTCCGCACAGATGGCTTCTATTATGGGGGCGGCAACCTGCGCCGGAACAGACGTCGAAGCTGTGGCCCCCTTGAACAGAAGGGAGCCCAGTCTTGCGTTCAGTACGTACGGCTGTCCTGCCGGCGCATTTCTCCCAAACCCGGAGACCCAACCTCTCAAAGCCACCCTGGAGTCATGGTGGATGTCATTGGCAGTCTGTCAGAGAGGGGATCGAATTAACATTCCACTCAGGGAATAATATCTGTAAAACTTCTCAATTTATTATAACAGAATTTTCATATCGATGATGTAGCAAAGATACTTACCTGCTCATCTGTGAGAAGGGACACTATCTCATAGCAGACGGTGCACGTCTCCAGGTGCCAGACCATGTAGCGGCCGAATTGCACTGCGCAATTCGCATGCGAGTGACACACCACATGGCTGTAGGTCTTGCCGAGGGAGGTGGAGCACCCTTACGTCTGGCACGGACCTTCTGTAGTTGAAAAGGGGAGCCGGAGCTAACTCCGGCGAGAGCATGCACCTTAACCTAGATATTGGTTCAAGACTTACTCACTAACAATTTCAACTCAGTGAATGAATTAAAGAAAATCTTTAGATATATCTGCCTGCTCCCGATTCCGTTCCTGGGGGGTAGATGTATGTCTGGTATGTGGGATCCCCGAGATCTACCGGACCGGAGAAGAGAAGGACCTCATCTCTATTTTGGTTGGCAGAATCAGAAGGCTACGTATTATCGTAGTCGCCTACCTGACCCATCTACTGTTCCCACCGGAGTGGGGAGCGCCACATGAACGGGAACTGAGCTACGGCAAGCTTAGTGCAACACTCCGGTAGCGGATGTGAGAGTGAGTCACTTTATCAATGACAGTGCTTATAATGTACAAATAATGCACACATGTACAGTAGGCCCCCTGTATTCGCGTTCTACGGATTCACGGACTCACTGATTCGCGGATTTTTTTCTGGACCATATCAAACCATTATTTGCGGTGAATTCGCCTATTCGCGGGATTTTCCGACGATAAATAATCACTAATCCACTGAGATGAGAGATTTTTATGGTACACGTATGTATAATATGTTTATTAATATTTTCATATGATAATAATAATAATAATAATAATAATAATAATAATAATAATAATAATAATAACTGTAATTACAAAAATCATATGTGAAAGTATTTTACAAATGCTAAAATAATCTCTCTCTCTCTCTCTCTCTCTCTCTTACAGAGATGTATGTTTTTTTGATGATGATTTACTAATTTTCAAATATCAATATTAATGTAAACAGCAATGATATAAATTCATTAAAGAAAATACTAAAGTGAATTAGCAAGATTTTAGTTTATGAATATAAAATTATGTAAGAATGAAAGAAAATGCATTTTACCCCGCGTCTATGAACTCCAAGGTAGCCAAGCAGAATTGGCTGGGGTCCAACAACTGTTGCCCTCTCAATGATCACATATTCTCTCTCTCTCTCTCTCTCTCTCTCTCTCTTTCTTTTACTGAGATGAGAATTTCTATGGTACATGTGAATGTTTATTAATATTTTTGCATAATGATAATAATAGTAATATAATTAATTTCAAAATTCATATGTTATAGTATTTTATAGAAGTACAATAATCTATCCATTTCAGTCTTTTAAATAAGGATAACCCCCCCTCTCTCTCTCTCTCTCTCTCTCTCTCTCTCTCTCTCTCTCTCTCTCTCTCTCTCTTGCCACACAAGATAGTATGTCTTAGTGGTAACTCTCGCCCTCTGTTTGGGCTGGAAATGTATGTAAGTGTATCTTTAAGGACATTACCACATTTTATGGTAAAATAATAATATACAGCACTAGTTTACAAATAATATTTAGTTTCGTGAGATTAAACAGTAACAATACCATCTCTCTTCTCTCTCTCTCTCCGGTCTCTCTCTCGCTCTATCTCATCTCTCTCTCTCTCTCATGGCTCTCTCGTTAACTTCCTCTCTCTCTCTCTCTCTCTTACTTATGTATGTTTATTTGTTTTGTAGCATAAGTAAATGATTCACCTTATAACTAATTTTCAAATATTAATAAGATTAATTAAAAATAGCGATTCCCAGCCTTTTTTTATCCACTTGGAGGAACGTGGGCGGGGGAGTATATGACAGTTTGATATACGTATTGGCGGAGGGGAAGGAGTCGGAGTTTAGGAGTTATTCTCTCTCTCTCTCTCTCTCTCATTATTATTCTCTCTGTCTCAGAAATAATTCATAATTTCACTCATGATGGTCAGATATATGATGTTGCCATTCACTGGTCTCTCTCTCTCTCTCTCTCTGTTATTGGCTGTAGGTATATATTTTTAATGGTAAAATGTTTAAGATGACTTTGAAATGATGTTAATAATATAACCTCAAAGATTAATACAGTAATAGGTTAGTAATTTTAGGTATATTTGAAGTAGGATGTTATTAGAGGTATACATTTGGTATCTGAACTTTCAAGATAGGCAGTTATAAGCATTTTTAATGGTGATTCTAACTATTCACGGGGGTGTCTGGTACACATCCCCCGCGAATACGTGGGGAACACTGTATAAGTATATATGCTGTAACGATAATTAATTAATGAATTTTCTTTATATTTTCAGGTCCATCCAGAAGAAGGAGGTCGAGATAAGAAAGGCCGTCAGTATTAGTTTTCTTGGCAGCACCAAGAAAATGAGTACAGTACGAGACCAAGATGTGGTACGCATGGAGTCTGCCTTGGCACTGTGGATATACGACTGCCGTAAGAAAAACATTCTCCTTGGTCGTGTATTCATCTGTGAGAAGGCACGCAGCAGCTCTATGCAAAATTTTCAAATGGCAGCAAGACCGAAGACAGCAACATATTCTCTCTCTCTCTCCTCTCTCTCTCTCGTCTCTCTCGCTCTCTCTCTCTCTCTCTCTCTCTCTCTCTTACTTATGTATGTTTATTTGTTTTTGTAGCATAAGTAAATGA
>NC_087203.1:78091184-78107917 GCF_015104395.2 Macrobrachium nipponense | reverse complement strand
TCATTTACTTATGCTACAAAAACAATAAACATACATAAGTAAAGAGAGAGTAGAGAGAGAGAGAGAGAGAGAGAGAGATGGTATTGTTACTGTTTAATCTCACGAAACTAAATATTATTTGTAAACTAGTGCTGTATATTATTATTTTACCATAAAATGTGGTAATGTCCTTAAAGATACACTTACATACATTTCCAGCCCAAACAGAGGGCGAGAGTTACCACTAAGACATACTATCTTGTGTGGCAAGAGAGAGAGAGAGAGAGAGAGAGATTATCCTTATTTAAAAGACTGAAATGGATAGATTATTGTACTTCTATAAAATACTATAACATATGAATTTTGAAATTAATTATATTACTATTATTATCTATGCAAAAATATTAATAAACATTCACATGTACCATAGAAACATTTTCATCTCAGTAAAAAGAAAGAGAGAGAAGAGAGAGAGAGAGAGGAGGAGAGAGAGGAGGGTCTAGAGAGAGAGAGAGAGTGAAAGAGACGAGAGGGAGAGAGAGACGAGAGAGAGAAGAGAGAGAGAATATGTGATCATTGAGAGGGCAACAGTTGTTGGACCCCAGCCAATTCTGCTTGGCAACCTTGGAGTTCATAGACGCGGGGTAAAATGCATTTTCTTTCATTCTTACATAATTTTATATTCATAAACTAAAATCTTGCTAATTCACTTTAGTATTTTCTTTAATGAATTTATATCATTGCTGTTTACATTAATATTGATATTTGAAAATTAGTAAATCATCATCAAAAAAACATACATCTCTGTAAGAGAGAGAGAGAGATTATTTTAGCATTTGTAAAATACTTTCACATATGATTTTTGTAATTACAGTTATTATTATTATTATTATTATTATTATTATTATTATTATCATATGAAAATATTAATAAACATATTATACATACGTGTACCATAAAAATCTCTCATCTCAGTGGATTAGTGATTATTTTATCATCGGAAAAATCCCGCGAATAGGCGAATTCCACCGCAAATAATGGTTTTGATATGGTCCAGGAAAAAAATCCGCGAATCAGTGAGTCCGTGAATCCGTAGAACGCGAATACAGGGGGCCTACTGTACATGTGTGCATTATTTGTACATTATAAGCACTGTCATTGATAAAGTGACTCACTCTCACATCCGCTACCGGAGTGTTGCACTAAGCTTGCCGTAGCTCAGTTCCCGTTCATGTGGCGCTCCCCACTCCGGTGGGAACAGTAGATGGGTCAGGTAGGCGACTACGATAATACGTAGCCTTCTGATTCTGCCAACCAAAATAGAGATGAGGTCCTTCTTCTTCTCCGGTCCGGTGGATCTCAGATCCCACATACCAGACATACATCTACCCCCCAGGAACGGAATCGGGAGCAGGCAGATATATCTAAAGATTTTCTTTAATTCATTCACTGAGTTGAAATTGTTAGTGAGTAAGTCTTGAACCAATATTTAGGTTAAGGTGCATGCTCTCGCCGGAGTTAGCTCCGGCTCCCCTTTTCAACTTACAGAAGGTCCGTTGCCAGACGTAAGGGTGCTCCGCCTCCCTCGGCGAGACCTACAGCCATGTGGTGTGTCACTCGCATGCGAATTGCGCAGTGCAATTCGGCCGCTACATGGTCTGGCACCTGGAGACGTGCACCGTCTGCTATGAGATAGTGTCCCTTCTCACAGATGAGCAGGTAAGTATCTTTGCTACATCATCGATATGAAAATTCTGTTATAATAAATTGAGAAGTTTTACAGATATTATTCCCTGAGTGGAATGTTAATTCGATCCCCTCTCTGACAGACTGCCAATGACATCCACCATGACTCCAGGGTGGCTTTGAGAGGTTGGGTCTCCGGGTTTGGGAGAAATGCGCCGGCAGGACAGCCGTACGTACTGAACGCAAGACTGGGCTCCCTTCTGTTCAAGGGGGCCACAGCTTCGACGTCTGTTCCGGCGCAGGTTGCCGCCCCCATAATAGAAGCCATCTGTGTGGAGACAACGCCCCTTCCGGAGGAGCAGGAGGACTTGATAGCAGAAGAGGTGGTGGCCATCAGCATCCACCTGGAACCCATGGCCACTGAGGAGGAGGTAGGTGGGGAGGTAAGTGAGGCAGGAAGACTCCTGAGTCCTACTCCTCCTTCTTCTTCCTCTTCTTTCCTAGGCTTCTCTAAGCCCACCCCTACTTAGGAAGGATCGCTCTCGGTCGTTCCCAAGATCAAATCAGTAAAATTGAAATCCCTTCCAAAGGGATCAAAACCAGCTCCGTCAGCGGCGACTGAGTCATCGCCGGCTTCTCGGCCGTCGACTTCGTCTGCTAAGTCGCCTGCTGCCAAGGATTCTCTCCCCCCTAAGGGGTCGAGAGCCAAGTCCGCCAGATCCAAGGCGACGGAGTCTGGATTCGACCATGAGACCCTCGCTAATGTCGAAGGTTAGGGAAGCTGTTGATGAGAGGTAACGACTCACCTCGGGCTCTGACACCTCCGGCCAGGCAATAATATCTCTGGCCGAGAGGATCAGGCCCTGGAAGATATGCTGACCGGATTTCTCCACTCTGGATCCCCGGCGCTGGCTATGTCAGTGCCGGATGCATCAAAACTACCACCATTTGATGAGAACAACCCGTGGCGGTTAGCTTTACATGCCCCATTTTCGGATGGGAAGTTAACAATTGAAGGGTGCGGAACCTGTCCGTAGGAGGACTTTGAGCTCTTCCCAGTGGGTCTCCAATTTCCTTTTCCCGGTTTGTCAGAACAGCGGAACACACGCTAGTCAGAGTAGACAAGGTCCCAAAGGAGACAGTGATCTTCCTAGGACCAAGCCCAAGCTGTTTGGGTTCGCACCCTCTCCGACTGGGACTGCGTCAACCCCAAGTTGATGCCACACAAGGGTACCTACACCATGTTTGTGACCCCAGACAGTGTTCCGTCGCCCTGTACAGACAAGGTAGCGGAACTAACCTTACAAGGGGTAGCAAGGACAAACCCCTACCAGTAGCAAAGGACAAAACCCCACCAGTTTACTAAAAGAGACAGAGGCTACCTCTCTTCTCTTCCCCGCAAGTAGGAGTTCTGGAATGAAGCTCTGGCCACGTTTACAGCAGGTAAACTTGACCCAGATTGCACTTCCACTCTATTCTCCAAGAAGCTGCCTAAAATTCCGGACCATTTAATCAAGGCGGAATTTGAAGCAAGATCAAGACTAGGAAGATCTATCAACTCTGTCACTACGGCGGAGTTGGTAGCTACCACATACTGTGACGAACAGGTGTTCTGGGTTCTGACGAAAGGTCTACTACAGACTTTCCAGTCGGACCTCTACGACTTTGCGATGGCAAGGTGGGCTTGTAGGAAGTATGTCCTGGCGGGTGCCTCTATAAGGCATGAACCTAATAGGCTGATAAAATCCTCAATCTGGGGAGAAAACCTGTTCCCGGAAGACGAGGTTAACAACGTCTCTCGAGAGGCAGCCAGAGCCAACCAGAGCCTACGGGTCTGTTGGGGGACTCCCCTTCAAACGGAAGTTTGAGACCTTCGGACACCAAACCAAACCCAAGAAGAGGCCAAGGAGATTCAATCCTTACCAGGCCTCCCGTCCTCAAACGGTTGTACAAGTGGTTCCAGTTTCACAAGTCAGTAAGCCTTCGACATCTAAGGCTCAGCCGCAGCAACAGTTTGTCTTACTGCAAACTCCGCCAGCCCAACAGCCTTCACCCTCCATAGCTATGACGACCTCCCCAGCCTTTAACCCCGCCTATGAAGCAAGGGATCTATTTCGCAGCTACAACAGGCATGCAGGAAGTAGCAGGGCCAGAGGTGGCTCCTGGCTACGAGGCGGACCAAGGGGTAGAGGCTTCCGAGGAGGCAGAGGTAACAGACCTCCAACCAATCAGTGAGAGCCCGCAGGTAGGAGGGAGATTATATCTCTTCCGGGACCATTGGACCTTCAGTCCATGGGCCCACAGTATAGTCTCAAAAGGTCTGGTGTGGAAATGGGAGAAAGGGCCCCCTCCGCCAATAAAATTTGATCAGATACCAACGGCGGACCTTGTATACTATACCAAAGATCTCCTGCAGAAGAAGACCATAAAAAGAGTGAAACGACTAAAGTTTCATGGATGTCTGTTCAGTGTCCCAAAGAAGGACTCGGACAAAAGAAGAGTGATTCTGGACTTGTCCCGTCTCAACTCATACATTCATTGCGACAAATTCCGCATGTTGACAGTCTCGCAGGTGCGGACCTTACTTCCCCGTGGGGCCGTCACCACCTCTATAGATCTTACAGACGCTTACTATCATGTTCCAATAGCAAGGAACATCTCTCCGTACCTAGGCTTCAGGTTAGGAAACAAGGCTTACTCATTCAGTCATGCCGTTCGGGCTCAACATCGCGCCCAGGATATTCACCAAACTAGGAGAGACAATAGTTCAAGAACTAAGAACTCAAGGAGTTATGTAAGTAACCTATCTAGACGACTGGCTCATTTGGGCAGCCAGCGTCGAAGAGTGCCGCAAATCAACAGCCAAAGTGATAAAATTCTTGGAATTTCTAGGCTTCCAGATAAACAGGGAAAAATCTCAGCTTGTTCCGGCTTCCTGCTTCCAATGGCTGGGGATCCAATGGGACCTAATAAGACACAAGCTATCTCTTCCACCCAAGAAGGCCAAGGAGATAGCAGCGGCTACGAAACAGTTCCTCGAGAACAAAAGGCGTCTCGGTGTACCCAAGAGAGAATCCTAGGTTCGCTACAGGTTGCGTCAGTAACAGACGTCCTATTAAAAGCCAGATTGAAGGACATCAATCGAGTCTGGAGAAAGAGAGCCAACATCAATCTCAGGGACAAGATCTCAATAATTCCACTTATTCTAACAAAGAGGCTTCTCGTCCATGGACGAAACGCCGGAATCTGGCCAAGTCAGTACCACTGCAATTCCCTCCGCCGTCTCTAACCATCCACACAGACGCATCACTGAGCGGCTGGGGAGGATATTCACAATACAAGAAAGTACAGGGAACATGGTCGGATATGATCCGCCAGTTCCACATCAATGTTCTAGAAGCCATGGCAGTTTTCCTGACCTTAAAACGACTGACTCCAGCCAGGAACAGTCAAGTGAGGGTAGTCTGGGACAGCCTAGTGGTGGTACATTGCATAAACAGAGGAGGCTCCAGGTCAAGCAAACTAAATCACATTTTAATTGCGATATTTTCATTGGCGGCGAAAAATCATCAGCACCTGTCAGCAACTCACCTGGCAAGAGTGAAGAATATTATCGCAGACGCACTTTCCAGGACAACTCTGCTGGAATCGGGGTGGTCTCTGGACAAGAAGTCATTCCGGTGGATTTGCAATCAAATCCCTGACCTTCAAGTAGACCTATTCGCCACAGAATCCAACCACAAACTACCGTGTTACATGGCACCCAACCTGGACCCTCTAGCTTACACCACAGATGTGTTGTCCATAGATTGGATCAATTCGTAGACGATTTACCTATTTCCACCGGTGAATCTTCTGATGAAGGTCCTGCACAAGCTCAGGACAAGTAGCATTAGTGGCACCCAACTGGCCAAAGAGCAACTGGTACAAACTCAGACTGTGTCAGCTTCCTCAAGAATTCGGAGTGCCCTAACTTTATGGACTTCATGAAGTTTGCAGCCCAAAAGGGCACTAGTATCGATATACTAAACATCTTATAGAATCAGATAAAAGAGAATCAACGCTCAGGCAATATAATTCAGCAGTGAAGAAGTTGGCCAAATTTCTAAAAGACTCAGCTGCTCATAAAATGACCATGAATCTGGCAATTTCATTCTTTAGAACTCTATTTTGAGAAAGGCCTAGCTGCTAGTACCATTACGACAATCAAGTCAGCTTTAAGGAAGATTTTTCAGGTTGGCTTTAATATTAACTTGTCAGATTCATACTTCTCCTCGATTCCACGAGCATGTGCCCGCCTGTGACCAATGGACCGCCCTCATACGGTCTCTTGGTTTTTGAATGACGTACTGAAATTAGCCTCAGACACTAATAATGAGTCATGTTCTTATATAACCCTGCTTAGGAAAACTTTATTCCTAATGGCCATGGCCTCAGGTGCCAGAATATCTGAACTCTCAGCTCTCTCTAGGAATCCAGACCATATGGAATTCCTCCCATCGGGCGAAGTATTACTATCCCCAGATCGGAGGTTCTTGGCTAAAAATGAGGACCCACAAAATAAAAGGGCTCCATGGAAAATCATTCCTCTGACACAGGACACATCGTTGTGTCCTGTTGCTACCCTTAAATCCTTCTGAGCCAGAACATCCGGAAAATCTTCAGGCCCCCTTTTCATTAGAGAGAAAGGTGGTACGATTTCTCTTAAAGGTATTAGACAACAAATACTCTACTTTATTAAACAGGCCAACCCGGATTCAGTCCCACATGTCCATGATATCCGAGCAGTGGCTACCTCCATTAACTTCTTTCACAACATGAATTTCGAAGACCTGAAGAAATATACGGGTTGGAAATCTCCAGCAGTTTTTAAACACCACTATCTCAAAAACCTAAAGGCCTTTAAATTTCCAGCAGTTGCTGCAGGGAGCAGTCTCCCCTGAATGATGAATCTTGTCAAAATCCTTTCCTTAACCTTTGGTCACTTCTTTTCCCTTTATACTCTCTCCTTCCTACCTGCCTCGCTCATATTCCCTACCAAACCTTTCTCCTCCGGGTCGTGATGGTTTGGTTGTCATCCTGCCACTGGAACATGTATATAGTGTTGAGACCATATTTGTTTTATGGACCTGTCTGTACATACCCTGGTATATTGCTTCAGATACCATGCGTCGCCCGGTGAACCCATCCCTTCTACTTCTCTCCCCACCCTTAACCAATCCAAGCTAGGATGTTTATTCCAGGAATGCAGATGGCGCGCGGGTCAGGTAGTAGTAGCGGGAGCGAGGTGGGAGGAGTAACCTTTGCAACGGCTCTTGCCGTGAGAGGGATTTTGGAAAGGAATCCTCTAATTGGCAGAAGACCTGTGAATAGTGGCTTCCACTCGCCTTGTACTTTATACCCGACACCCTTTGAGTGCTCGTGCGATGGTAGTAACCTCAGCATACCATGCTAGCTTTTTTCTCTGGTATATTTAGGATCTATTTATACTTAGAAAAGTGAGCTACAGGAACTTTTCACCAGGCGACACAGGTCTTCCCCCAGAAATAGATTTTTCCTTCGTCAAAATCCCTTTTTATGGCGGAAATCATTGGATAAATAATGAGGAATAAATTCCTGTAATGAATAGGAATTATATTGGGCTTTTGTATCTTTTTCCAAATGCTAAAGTGTAATTTATGCATAAAATACAGATAATTTGCTTATAACATTTATTTTCATCAACCTGAAGCATGCTGTCTTTACACAAGGGGGGTGGGGGGTGTGGGACCTATGAAGTTCAAGACTATGCAGCTGAGGGTTATCTGGCAACTTGATTCTTGGGTGAAGGTCAAGAAATCATTGTCTATGATGATTCTTCAAACAAGAGATTGGGAGTAATATATCTCACACTACTGAATAGTGTTTAACTCAAAGACGATTTATGGCAAAATTGACTGGAAAAGGTTCTGTAGTCATTCAGCCAAGTTAAAAATCCGTAGAAATTTACAACGAAGGCTGTCTATTTTGATCTGTGTAATTCTACTAAAACTCTAAATTAATTTTTCTGTTAAATCAAAGATGGCATATATGAAAATCCAATTTGTGCAATTTTTTTTATTTATCCTGAATGACCAATTTGGTCCCAGTTCTGGCCTAAGGGCTAGACCTGGCATTTTATCTAATCCTTCGGGCCAGCCCTAGGAGAGCTGAAAATCAGCTCAGTGGTCTGGTAAAACTACTTTTATAATAATAATAATAGTTTTAAAAATAAGAAAAATGGTACTAGTCTAATGGAAGATGAAAAATACAACACTGCAGAAAATTTTATTTTCTGGTATAGACTTGGGTTATTTACGAGTCCATAACCATTTGATTCAAGTTTTTCCAGGAGGTGTGTAAAACAAAACCACCTAACTTCCTGAACAAAAATTTCAATGTAGAGATAGTGGAAGCTCTACCGACAAGTATGGACAATATGTGATCCGCATTTGTTACTTGTGAAATCAGAACTGTGGCAATCTATTTATTTATGATCTCTCAACGACATTCAACTCATACTTACAAAAACCAAAACATTAACCAACTAATAGATATAATTCAGACATATCATATACTACAGGATAGTTGCAAAGAGTTTCATAAGAAAATCTTTCTATGCAAATTCATTTTCTGGGCTTAAGTTGTGTCGCCCTGTGAAATGGTTTTTTTGATACTATTTCTTAGGTATAAATATTGCTATTCATCTTAGAGAAAAAAGAAACAATATAATGCCAAGATAAATGGCTCGCTCACCTCTAATAGAAGTGTCGGTATAGTAAGGAGCGAGTGGAATCACTACCAGAGGTCCCTTGCCATTTAGCTTCTTCCTTCGACAAAACCCCCAGCTACGGAGGAGCCGTGCTACAGCTCCCAGTACTCTCTACTACTACCGTGAGCGCCTCCGACGCCTGTGACGTCATTCCTTTGATAGCCGCCACACGTTGCTTTTTTCTCTCTGTTGTGCGATCGCTTTCTGAGGTTTTTTCAAGATGTCTTCAGCTTCTGCTTCTAAGTTAAGTACTGTTTGGGGTTACTGATCTCATTTTATGATGATCTACGTGTTTTTTATATGTTCGGAGCCTTATCGGCCTGGTCTGCCCCTCGACCGCATGGCGGTAAGGGTTCTCTCTTTCGGTCTCCCATACCGTTAGGGATTTCCCTTTTTCACAGTACTATTGATATGGTTACTTATACATAGTTTCTATATCTTTTATGCAGTTAGCTTGTTAGTTAGGCCTTCACGGGGCACGCTCCGACCGCACGTTTCGGACTTTAGCTTAGCTATACCTTACGTTTTTTAGGAGTTTTTATCAGTCATGGTCTAGAGCGTCATATCATACTAATTATTATTATGTTCCCTCTTGCCTACTCTAGTTCCTGTTTACCGTTCAATCTTTCTAGTAGGTACTAGGTTAGGCTAGCATACACCATTCTTCGGACTGGCGATTAGCCTAACCCTGTTATCACTGACCTTACCGTTAGGTTAGGCTAACATACCCCAATCTTCGGATTGGCGATTAGCCTGCCCTCCTTCTCATTTACTAGAGGTTAGGTTAGGCTAACATACCCCGTTCTTCGGATCGGCGATTAGCCTATACCCTTCTTCTGATTGTTTAGTTTATTCGTGTTCCCCGTGTTATCCTAGCTTTAACATATCGCATTATATTATATGTTTTGATTTAATTTATTTTATCATAAGTAATCCTAATATATCAGTTATATTAGATTCGACCTTGTTGTTCCGATGGACCTTCCCCACCTCGTGTTTATCATCTGGCTGGGAAGGCCGCTGGTCGATCGCGGTGAGCCACCCGGTTACGGGGTCCTCCACCCGTCCCCTCCATCCCCCCCTCCACACATTGCCACCCACGCCAATGGGTGTTGACTCGTTTCTCACAGCTAGCGTCCGAGTCTGCATGAGAGGGGATGACTCACGTGATCTTGTGTGGGGTTCCCCCTACTGTGCCTCTCACTCATCACGTGCCTAGGGGCTCGGGACCTTCTCCCCCTACCTCCTCCGACCTTAACTGGCCGCAGGGGTTGGAAGGTTCCCCTACCCCAAGTACTTCCCTACCCTTCCCCCCCCAGTTCAGTCCGGCGGTAATACTCCGCCGCTACCGAACAACAAGAGAAGGGGGAGGGGACCACTGGGAGCCTATCCACCTAGGATAGTTCACACGAGCACTTGCTTATATGATGGTTTTCTGTTACTTTTAAGGCCCTTTTGTTGTTACTCCGGGGGTTTTTAGTTCTACCTCTTGTCCTATCCCTTACTTCAACAGAAGTTTGACCTTGCTCACTCAGTATTCTCAACTCCGGGCCACACGGAGTTTATTTTACCCATATAACAAGTGAGCCTAGGCGGAGGCAGATACTATTCCCCCCTCGTAACTATTCTACGTGGTTTTAAGTGCATGCCCCTACTTTAAGTCCTTATTCATACGGAGCGAGCCTTAGAGCTTACTCCGGCAGTTTCTTTTGCATGCCACTTATACGTAGAACACTATCCGTCGGTCCTACTCCGGCACCCCCGGATATTTTGCATATTTTTACCACCGGAGGTTGTCATTGGTACTCATGTATCCTTTGACTTACAGATGTCGTGCTGCCAGGAGAATGTGTGTAGTGCCGTCCTTCAAGACCCATGCGGCCATATAGTTTGCCGCTCCCATGCTGGATGCGCAGTGAAGGTGGAGGACTTTCTAGTTTGGCACCATGAAGCCTGCCAAACCTGCTACTCGCTAGTAGGCGATGCCTCACTAGTAGTAAGTTTCTTAGCACTATCTTCATTCATCACCTGGAATACTTGTTATTATTGTATATATTTCACATGTGGGATACATATTCATATAGTCTCAACACAACAGACATTCCTCCCCTACCCTTTCCCTAACTCTAGACCTTTCTTCAAGCTTAAGGGATCTGACGGGGAGAAGAAGAAGGCTTTGACTACCCTCAAAGCATGGGTGGGAGGATTTGGCCGGAACTCGAAAGGCCGCCCCTACATCCTTACCCAGGACATGGCTGACCTGATATTCCCCGGAGCCAAGAAGGGATCAGTGGTGGACCCCGTAGTGGCCGGCCCCTTGCTGGCCGACCTCCAAGTCATGATCTCCCTTCAGGATGGGGACTTTCCAGAGGATGTAGCGGAAGACGTCGCGGCAATGAACCTCGACGTCGAACCCATGGCTATAGACTCGATGGGTACAGGTAAGGGTGTAGTAGGGGCAGCTTCTACAGGTTCTCAGGGCCCTTTCCTGAGTTCCCTTTCTCCATCACCTTCCACTGATCCTTCTACTTCTACTTCTTTCCGGGGCGTCGCTGAAGACCAGCGGTCTGTCCGTCCTAAGGTTACTTCAGTGATCCCCAAGGCTAAGTCGTCTGAGGAGAAACTTAAGAAGTCTCTCCCCAAGAAATCGGTCATCTTTTTGGCAAGGACGCTGTAACTCCGGCTCACCACCCCGGATCAGTTAAATCAAGGGATGCCTCTTCGTCAGCGTCGAGGTCCCCCAGACGTAAATCTCGTAAGGATCGGGTTCAAGTCCCTCCTTTCGATCCCGAATCCTTCTCGGCCAACATCCTGGAGCAGGTGGGAGTTATCATAGGGTCCTTGGTAGACAACAAGGTCGGCTCGGTACTCTCCCAGCTCTCCAGTTCTGTTGCGTCTTCCGGCCAGTCGATCCAATCGCTGGCGGAACGGCTGGCGGAACGGCTGGCTGCTAGGAGAATGCCATCGCCGGGGTTCAAACCTCGATCGCGTCAGGATCCCCCCTAGCTGTGCCACCTTCTCCTCTCCCAATGCCAGATTCCAGCCAACTGCCGGAATTCAAGGCGGCCAATCCTTGGAGGATTGCCTCGTATGCCCCGTTTGTCAACGGAATGTTGACCATCGAAGGCATCGGGACTCGAAGGCGGGAAGACTTCGAGTTCCACCCCAGGGACCTTCAACCCCCATTCATTGGCTACGTCCAACTAACGGAGGCAGCCATGATGAGAGAGGACAAAGTTCCCAAGGAGACAGTCATCCTTGCGAGGGAACAGGCGCAGCAGACTCTACTGAGAAGCCTAGAGGAATGGGGATGTGAGAACACCCGCATCACAGCCTTAAAAGTCCCTTCACCATTTTCACTCTGGTGGAAGGGACTCCGCTACCACTCACCCTTAAGGTAGTGGAAGCAACCTTTCAGGCAGCCCTGAAGGACGAACCCCTGCCTCAACTCCGGGAGACGGAACCCACCTCTCTCCTAGTCCCAGGCTCCGAGACATACTTCGAGGGGGCAGTTCCTACCTTCTCAGTAGGAAAACTCAAGGCGGACTGTGCCACCACTCTCTTTAGTGAGAGACTTCCCAGGTTGTCGGACTCCCTCATCCAGACGGAGTACGACGCCCGGACTAGGCTCGCGAGATCCCTTTCCTCTATGACTATGGCGGAGATGACGGCTCTTGTTTACCAACAAGAGCCGTTGTTTAAGGTAATGGCTAAAGGTCTGCTGCACACCATGCAGTGTGACCTTTACGACTTCCTAATAGCCGGGAGGAATTGCAGGAAGCACGTTCTGGCGGAAGCTACAATCCGCCATGAACCAAACAAGCTGATAGCTTCCTCAATTTGGGGGACGGACCTCTTCCCAGCACCAGTGGTAGCAGAGGTCCTACATGAGGCTTCGAAAGTCAACCAATGCCTCAAAGTCAGATGGGAACTGGTAACGAAGCGGAGACAGGAATCTTCTGGTCCAAATCAAAGGATCAAGAAGAAACCAAGGAAGTTCTCTCCCTTCCAGCCTCCTCAGCAGACGTTGGTTCAGGCAGTCCCAGCACCACAAGGGCAACCACCGTCGAAGGGTCAACAGCAATATCTTGTACTGACCTCGCAGTCCCAGCAACCCCAACCCTCTACTTCCTTTGCTGTCTCTCCAGCCTACAACTCCACCTATGAAAGCCAGAACTTTCAAGCTTTCAATAGGTTTGCGAGAGGTAGCAGAGCAAGAGGTGCCTCTCGGTTCAGAGGGTCCGGCAGGGCTGCAAGCAGGGGAAGAGGTTTCCGAGGAGCAAGAGGTTGCCGCCCCTCGGCAAACCAGCAGTGAGAGTCCCAAGGTAGGAGGGAGACTGTACCTCTTCCGCCAGCGGTGGGGGTTCAGCCCTTGGGCTCAGAGTATAGTGACCAAAGGCCTAGGTTGGAGTTGGCTAGAGGGCCCTCCTCCAACCAACAGATTCTATCAAGCACCAACAACGGAATTGGTAGAGTATACCCAAGACCTCCTTCTCAAAGGAGTAGTCTCAAGAGTCAACAATTTAAAATTTCAAGGACGCTTGTTCAGCGTGCCAAAGAAAGACTCGGAAAACCGAAGAATCATCCTAGACTTGTCCCATCTGAACTTATACATTCATTGCGACAAGTTCAGGATGCTGACCGTTTTGTAGGTACACGGACCTTACTTCCCCGTGGGGCCGTCACAACCTCTATAGATCTTACAGATGCCTACTATCATGTTCCCATAGCCAGACACTTCCGTCCATTCCTAGGCTTCAAACTAGGCAACAGATCCTACTCCTTCAAAGTAATGCCATTCGGGCTCAACATAGCCCCCAGAATCTTCACCAAATTGGCGGAAGCAGTAGTGCAAGAGCTAAGGAAACAGGGAATAATGCTAGTGGCTTATCTGGACGATTGGCTTATTTGGGCAAAGAACCCCAAAGAATGCAAGGAAGCAACAGTCAAAGTAATCAAATTCCTGGAAAACAATTAGGTTTCCAAACAATAAACAAAATCAAGTCCAGACTAACACCGGAATCTCGATTCCAGTGGTTAGGCCTTCAGTGGGACTTACACAATCGCACACTCTATCAATTCCGTCATTGAAAAGGAAAGAAATAGCGAGAGCTACAAAGCAATTTCTCAAACAACAACAAACATCCTGGAGGTGCCAGGAGAGGATCCTAGGCTCACTCCAGTTTGCATCAGTCACAGACGTTCTGCTCAGAGCCAAACTCAAAGATATAAACAGAGTCTGGCGTTCAAAAGCGAATTGCAGGTCACGGGACAAACTAGCTTCTATCCCGGCGATCTTACGAAAACGTCTCCGCCCCTGGACAGAGACAAAGAATCTTTCAAAAGCAATTCCTCTACAGTTTCCTCCTCCATCATTAGTGATCCACACGGACGCCTCACTAACAGGGTGGGGAGGATACTCCCAGCACGAAAAAGTTCAAGGAACTTGGTCGTTAACATTCCGCCAGCTACATATCAATGTACTGGAAGCCATGGCAGTATTTCTCACACTGAAACGACTCCGTCCGCCCAAGAACTCACATTTCAAACTAGTTCTGGACAGTGCAGTAGTAGTACACTGCATCAACAGGGGCGGATCCAAGTCAAGCCACTTGAACCACGTCATGATAGCCATCTTCTCTCTGGCAAACAAAAACAAATGGCACCTGTCAGCCACTCACTTGGCAGGGGTCAAAAACGTAGTAGCAGACGCTCTATCTCGCTCCGTTCCGTTGGAATCGTAGTGGACACTGGACAGGAGTTCGTTCGATTGGATCAGTCTACAAGTCCCCGGACTTCAAGTAGACCTCTTCGCCACGGAGTCAAACCACAAACTCCCTTGTTACGTGGCACCCAACCTCGATCCTCTAGCATATGCTACGGATGCAATGATCCTCGATTGAAACAAATGGAAGAAGATTTACCTCTTCCCTCCGGTGAACCTTCTCATGAAAGTTTTAAACAAACTCAGGACGTTCAAGGGCCAAGTAGCTCTAGTAGCTCCCAACTGGCCCAAGAGCAATTGGTTCCCTCTACTTCTAGAGTTGAGACTCCGACCCCTACGGATTCCCAACCCCAAACTAACCCAGTTAGTGCAAACTCGGACTGTGTCCGCTTCCTCAAGAATTCAGAAAACCCTAACTTTATGGATTTTCTGAAATTCGCAGCTATGAGGAATGCAGAAATTGATCCCCAGAATATTTTATTCTTGGAATCAGATAAAAGAGAATCTACCCTGCATCAATATGATTCATCTGTTAAGAAACTAGCAGAGTTCATTAAGGTGTCAAACTCTCAAGTCATGACAGTGAACCTAGCCATAACTTTCTTCAGATCATTGTTTGAGAAAGGTTTAGCAGCAAGCAAAATCAGCTCTTAAAAAGATCTTCCAATTTGGTTTTAGCATAATCTTACGGATTCGTACTTTACATCCATACCAAAAGCTTGTGCTAGATTAAGACCATCAACGAGACCTAAAACAGTCTCTTGGTTCTTAAATGATGTCCTTAAACTGGCCTCGGACATTAACAATGACTCTTGTAATTATATATCTCTCTTGAGGAAAACCCTATTTTTATTAAGTTTAGCCTCAGGAGCTAGAATATCAGAACTGTCAGCCTTATCAAGGGAACCGGGTCACATTGAGTTCCTCCCCTCAGGGGAAGTCCTCTTATCCCCAGATCGTCACTTTCTAGCCAAAAATGAAGATCCACAGGACAGATGGTCCTTGTGGAAAATCCTACCACTACCTCAAGACATCTCCCTTTGTCCTGTCAACTCATTAAGAGCCTACCTAGGTAGAACAACTCTGAAGTCTTCAGGTCCGTTGTTCATTAGAAAGGAAGGTGGTACATTATCCCTAAAAGGGATCAGGCAACAAATTTTATACTTCATTAAACAGGCCAACCCAGAGTCCTTTCCTCGGGCCCACGATGTTAGGGCTGTGGCCACATCTATTAATTATTTCCAACATATGAATTTTGACGATCTTAAGAAATATACAGGCTGGAAATCTCCGACAGTTTTCAAACGACACTACCTAAAACCCTTAGAAGCCCTCAAATTTCCAGCAGTCCTGACTCTTAACATTGCGTAGCTATTTGAGAAGGATGCGTTCACTCTGACAGTTTTGTATTTACCGGGGTATTGTTCAAAAACATTTATGGTATGAAATCTTTATTTATCACTTTAAATAAAATAAAAAAAATGTATTTAATAGTAAATATGTATTTAAAATCCTTCAAAACTGCTCGAGTCATCGTCACTTGCATTAAACAATTCATCAGACAAATTATCATTCACGGTTTCATCATAAGGATCCCAGTTTGAATCTGGTGAATCAACTGCAGGTTCGTTTTCACTCAAATGAGCCTGGTTATGCCATAGAAGAACCAATGGTCAAGGAATATTCCAACATAATAATAAAATATCGGCACGTCGTTTTAACAACCCAATCAAAACATTAACTTGAGTGGCAGTTTGTACATACATATATACGTAGGCTCTTATGCAGCGTTAGTTAGCACTTTGTTTGTTTACATTACACTCGAGTAACGTATCTTTCGTTTCGTCATTTCTAATCACATTTGCCAAATTCATCTTTTATATATTACACAGATTTGTTAATATACCGAGTATATTACCTGTATTTCTTATGGTAAGTAGAGCAACATATGTACCGTAATAACATTCAGGTTATTTTATATGATACGTTTTACACTGCTGCTTATTTTGAGCCTACGGTTGGCCTCACATTTTATAGGTCGACTAATATACCCGATATTAGTAAAAATCATAAAAATTTACTCAGAATTAGGGGGTCGACTTATCTTCCGGTCGACTTATACGCCGAAATATACGGTACCTAAGAAATAGTATCAAAGGAACCATGTCACAGGGCGACACAGGTCGTTGCCCAGAAATAGATTTTTCCTTCGTCAAAATCCCTTAATATCTTTCTCCCTCAGTCATGGAAAAAGGTCAAAATCTACATTGACAGCATCACAAAAACCAAAGGAATACTGAGAAGGGAACCATGTCAATTAGCAAAGAGTAGAATTACCTAGATAGCGAGGGGGTGCAAGATGAATGTAAAAAGTGATTACTAATTGATAAATACAAGATGAGAGAGGGAGACATAACAGCTCCTTGCAGAGGTTCAAGACAGTGACGAAAAATAGCTGTTGCAGTCTCCGTCAACTACGAATGCATTAGAACGGTCAGGGAAGAACTATAAATCAGGTTATGCAATGAAATAGGTAAAGGGCCTGTAATGGAC
>NC_087203.1:78030610-78090684 GCF_015104395.2 Macrobrachium nipponense | reverse complement strand
CATAAGTAAATGATTCACCTTATAACTAATTTTCAAATATTAATAAGATTAATTAAAAATAGCGATTCCCAGCTTTTTTTTATCCACTTGGAGGAACGTGGGCGGGGGAGTATATGACAGTTTGATATACGTATTGGCGGTGGAGGGAAGGAGTCTAGTTTTAGGAAGTTATTCTCTCTCTCTCTCTCTTCTCATTTTACTTATCTCTCTGTGTCAGAAATAATTCATAATTTCACTCATGATTGGTCAGATATATGATGTTGCCATTCACTGGTCTCTCTCTCTCTCTCTCTCTCTCTCTCTCTCTCTCGTCTCTCTCTCCTCTCTCTCTCTCTCTCTCTCCGCTCTGTATTGTTGGCTGTAGGTATATATTTTTAATGGTAAAATGTTTAAGATGACTTTGAAATGATGTTAATAATATAACCTCAAAGATTAATACAGTAATAGGTTAGTAATTTTAGGTATATTTGAAGTAGGATGTTATTAGAGGTATACATTTGGTATCTGAACTTTCAAGATAGGCAGTTATAAGCATTTTTAATGGTGATTCTAACTATTCACGGGGGTGTCTGGTACACATCCCCCGCGAATACGTGGGGAACACTGTATAAGTATATATGCTGTAACGATAATTAATTAATGAATTTTCTTTATATTTTCAGGTCCATCCAGAAGAAGGAGGTCGAGATAAGAAAGGCCGTCAGTATTAGTTTTCTTGGCAGCACCAAGAAAATGAGTACAGTACGAGACCAAGATGTGGTACGCATGGAGTCTGCCTTGGCACTGTGGATATACGACTGCCGTAAGAAAAACATTCTCCTTGGTCGTGTATTCATCTGTGAGAAGGCACAGCAGCTCTATGCAAAATTTTCAAATGGCAGCAAGACCGAAGACAGCAACATAGCTAAAGAAGCAGACTTCTTACGCTTTGATGAGGCCTCTGATGAGGAAGAGCCACAAGCATGACCTTCTTCAGCTCTTCAGGGGTTTCAGGCTAGCAAGGGCTGGTTTCAGCGATTCATGTGCAGAGATTTCAGCTCAAGCATGTCTTGTCGCATGGTGAAGCTGCATCAGCAGACATGGACGCTGCAGAAAAATATCCAGAGCTTCAAAAAGCTAATAAGCGACAAAGGCTACTGTCCACAACACATTGGTTTTAACTTCATGTATATGATTTTATACTTTTATTACATAGTTTAACTGAATTCCTTTATTTATTATTATTATTTTTTTTACAATTTCAAACATCATTAGCATTACATACTTTATTCATTTTAATCTTTTTATGTTTTTTCAGGTCTTCAATATGGACGAGACTGGCCTCTTCTGGAAGAGGATGCCGTCACGTACATATAGTATTATGAAAGATGAAGCCAGAGCCTCGAGTTCCAAGGCACACAAGGATAGGGTGACCCTCATCATGTGTGGCAATGCGGCTGGCTTCATGTTGAAACCAAGTTTAATTTACAAGTCCGCTAAACCCAGGGCCTCAAGAATAAAAATGTGCTAGTGTTTTGGATGCATAACTCAAAGGCCTGGATCACCAAAGTCCTTACGAAAAGATGGTTCCTTCAGAGCTTCAATCCACAAGTTAAGAAATACCTTAGCGACTTGTGTATGGAGTTCAAGGTCTTATTGATTATGGACAACGCCGGTGGCCACCCTACTGATCTTTATTATGAGGGATTCCAGATCAAGTTCCTCCCTGCGAACACCACCTCTCTTCTGCAGCCCATGGATCAGGGCGTGATCCATGCCTTTAAGGCACTATACACCCGGAACTCCCTCGATCACCTAGTGAAGGCAATGGATGACGACAGTGAATTCACGCTGAAAGGTTCTTGGTGAAAATTCACGATTGCTACCTGCCTGAACGTCATCGACAGGTCACTGAGGGATATGAAGAAAGAGACCCTGAATTCCTGCTGGAAGAAGTTGTGGCCTGAGTGTGTGAACGATTATAAGGGATTTTCTCCACAAGGAATTCAGCATTCTGCCATAGACAATGCAGTCAAATTGGCAAAGACCCTTGGTGGAGAAGGATTCGACGACATCAAGGATGAAGTGGGAACCCTGATCGACACACACTCTGAACCCTTAACGGACCAGTGGAAGAAATGACCGACTCTGTCATCGACGACGACGAAGACTCGGCAGGTTCAGGGAACGAGGGGGATGAGGATGGGGGTCTTATCTTGGACTTCCTGAACAATTATATTAGGTTGTTCCAGGAGGCGAAGGAGACCATTTTGGAACAGGATCCTTGCCTAGAACGTGCCTTAAAGTTCGTCAATAGCATTGATAGGGCACTGAGCCCCTATGCACACCTGAGCACCATGAGGAAGCAGGTGCAGCAGCTGCCTATCACAAGCTATTTTTCAGTGGTGAAGGAGGCTCCTCCAGCCCCTGAAATACCTCCTGAGGAGGAGGAAGGGATGCCCCCAGGAGAAGACGTAACTCCTCTGCTTTGCTGTGCAGTCTTATCTTCATTTTCATTCGACTGCACAGCTAATTCATCATTATTAGTATCTTCAGTCAACATTGATCACTGGTGAGTACAGTACCCATTTGCTTTACGTAGTATTTACCATTAAACTTAGAAATATTGCTATATACACAAAGTGATTTAACATGACAGTTTAAGGTGGTACAATACATATATTAATGTATTTGGTTTTAACAATTTTCTTTTAATTTTTACAGGTATGTAGTACGTACGTAGTGCAGTGCCCAGCTGCATTACGTAATTCAGCACTGTCTTCTGATCACTATTGAGAGAAGCTACTCATATGATTAACTTTGTATATAACTGTATGTAGTATTTGTATACGAGGTATATACAGTGGTACCTCGAGATACGAAATTAATCCGTTCCGAGACGGCCTTCGTATCAAGAGTTTTTCGTATCTTGGAACACATTTAACATGTAAAATGGCTAATCCGTTCCAAGCCCTCCAAAAACACCCCAGTAAATTATATTTCCAGGCCTAAAACACATGTTCTTGGGTTACGACGGAAGAAATATGACTCCAAAAAGGCAAAATACTGTACATACTTGAGTATTATCAACTGCATATAATGTTCAAACCCATTTTTACTGCATATATTAGGACTTTGGCATATGTCCCTTAGCAATAAGCCTAGCCTATGTTAGCGGTTGCTACTGTAGCCTAGTCTATGATTCTGACTTCTAATCCTAAGAGCTAAAAGCTTAGAATATGCCAATAAAATGTATAAATAATCAGTATGTACTCATTTCAAATAATTATCAATTAATCATTAACTATAATACACAAACAAACAAAAAACAAACCTTTCAATCGATTGTTTACATTCAGATCTTACCCATCTTACGAGTATGAAACGAGCGCCAAGCAATCATTTTTCCTAGCACACAGTAAGCCATAAATTGTCATTAGTATCTCTCTTCAACTAATGAAACCACCAAACAGTATAATAACCATTCATTTCTATTCTTTATTCTATCTTTACCTAACGGAGATACCGAGTTACTGACAGCTATAATGAAACACGTAATACGTATACGTAACGTAATAATAAAGCAGAAGAAGAATTCTAAAAAATGCGTATTTGTTGGCAGTCTGATTTATTTTATATTTTATGATATCTAATTCACATTTTTTTTATTAAATGTATTGCATGTACTCATTTCAAATAATTATTAAGTAACCATTAACTATAACAAACAAACAAAAAAAAAAGCTTCCAAACGTCTGTTTACATCCAGCACTTATGAGTATCGAACGATCGCCAAGCAATCACTTTTACACAGTAAGCCATAAATTTTCATTCTCTCTCTTCAACTACTGAAACTACCAAACAGTATAATAACCATTCATTTCTATTCTTTATTCTATCTTTACCTAATGTTTTTTTTTTATAAATGTATTGCATGAATACTAAGTTTTTCAATTTACAGCAACCTTTTACCAATAGAATACTTCAAGCACAAGGGGTAGATGCTGACCAATAGGAGAGCAGGACCTTATGGGGTGACTAGCATCAGGAACCAATGGGAGAGCGGGAGAATGGTGGCGAGTTTACTCAGTTGGCGGCGCGGGAGTTTTAAAATTGTTCTCGGTGGTCCGGGCGAATCTCGGGACTTTATAGCAACAACCTTTCGTATCTTGAAAACTTTTCGTATGTAGAGCAGTAAAATTTTTCGTATTGGCTTTCGTAACTTGGATTTTTCGTAAGCTGAGCCTTTCGTATCTCGAGGTACTACTGTATGTATAGTATTTATGCATTATATTATTAAAGTGTTTGAATGATGCTAAAGTATTTCAATATCCGAGGAAATGGTAGTAAATTTCCCCACAATGAAGTTGGGTACGTAGGTATATCTAAGATGACTTAAATTATAAAAGCCTTTTCTGGGTCGACCTGCGTTCGCAGGTGAAGAGGATCCTGCTATCCACTTTTCTAGTATAAATAGGTTCTAAATATACCAGAGAACTACTAGAAAAGTGGATAGCCCCTTTTCACCGGGCGACACAGGTCTCTCCCCAGAAATAGATTTTTCCTTCGTCAAAATCCCTTTTATGTATAAACTAGCTTTTGCAACGACACATATCTTACGAAAAATTAGTTATGTGAAGATGGTGTTAGTAGTAGAAATGATAGTTATTGTATCGTTAAAAATATCAAAATAAACGAAGTCGCAAAGCCGATTCTATGTCAGTTTTTCCTAAACGCATTGACTAAAAGGAAAACGTTATTTTGGTTGTTTTATCACTGCTACAAACCCATAACAATGCAGTGTACGTATGATCATTCTAAACTATTATTCACTACCAAAATAACGATGATATTTTGTATTGAAAATGAATGTTACATATATTCCAAACATTATTACTACCATGACTAGTACTATCAAAATTTTGAAAGATAACCTTGCTGTGAACGCTACCATATTTTGATTTTCATATACGTACGTACATTTTGTCAGCTGGCTGGCCTCACATAGTAAAAGTTGATTTCACTGATATGGGATTACTCCACGAATAGCCTTTTTATTATGAAGATATGACGATAATATATAAGGTAAAAAATGCTTTTACGTATTTCGTTTACGCTTCGTCGCCAATAGCTAACAACAATTCTCTATGACAAATATCGTTTGTTCGACTTCATTGTTCGGAGAAGTTATATACGTATACTACCAAAATAAGGGATTTTGACGAAGGAAAAATCTATTTCTGGGAGAGGGTTCATGTCGCCCAGTGAAATAATCCTTAAGTTCATTATTTCTAGGTAAATGATACTAACATTATACCAGAGAAAAAATAAATTCAGGAGGATGTCAGAATAACTGACTCGCTCACCCTAAATAAAAAGAGGGTGTCGGTATGGAGCTGGTGCAAGTGAGACCACTACCACGAACCTCTTGTCATTTAGAATTCTCCTTCATCAAAATCCCCCTCCTGAGAGAGCTGATACACAGTCGGAGTCAGCAACTACTACTACTACTACGCTACCCACCACGCCGACTGCAGCGCCTCTGGTGGCCATCCTTGTAGTTAGATGCCAATCTTGGGCTGCAGGGCAGGGAACAGGGGGGGATTTCACTGGGCGACACGAACCCTCGCCCAGAAATAGATTTTTCCTTCGTCAAAATCCCTTTTCTGGGCACAGTTCGTGTCGCTTCGTGAAATAGTACCAGAGAATTAGCACAAGATTGGAAAAAATAAAAAAGAGAAAGGTCTCAATAAAACAAAGGAAGTAAAAAAAGAATAAATATAATCTGATTGAGAGCTTACAAGTTATCATAAAATAAAGTTAACTTAAACTAATGAAACAAATTATATACAGTTAACCTTAAAATCATACTTAAACTAACTTATGATAACTTATCTAATACAAGTGAGGTTCAATAAAACAGTACATAAGGGAAGAACACTCACTGAAACTTATATATGTAAATCACAAACAGCATCTCAATTATATGTTGGTGTGCTTCCCTAGCATAAAAATAAGGGGAGCAACACCGATTAGTTACAAAAGCTTTATATATACAATATAGTTGTGGGTGCCCCTAGCAAAAAAATAAGGGACACACCACTATATGTAGCCTTCTAAGCAGCTAAGGCTGAAGGACCAAAGGAGCATAACGGTAGGCTTAGGTGCATTGTTAGTTGAGGCAGGTAGAAAGGAGATCTGGATCTTCAACTACAACTACTGAGCAGTGTCAGGGGAAACTATGTTTCCCGCTGCCACTGCCGGAAATTTTAAAGATTCCAAGGACTTTAAATAATGACGCTTAAAAACTGTCGGCGATTTCCAGCCTGTATACTTCTTTAAGTCATTAAAGTTCATATGCTGGAAATAATTAATGGAGGTGGCTACTGCCCTGATGTCATGGGCTTTGGGGAATGAGTCAGGATTTGCTTGTTTAATATAGTAAAGGATTTGTTGCCTAATTCCCTTCATTGAAATAGTACCACCTTTTTCCCTCATGAAGAGGGGGCTTGAGGATCTAGAGGATGTCCTAGACAGAAAGGCTCGTAAGGTCGTCACCGGACAAAGAGAAGGGTCTTGTGGAAGAGGGATGACCTTCCAAGGGGCCCACCTCATTAAGGGATCCTCATTCTTTGCCAAAAAACTACGATCTGGAGACAGTAAGACTTCTCCTGAGGGGAGGAATTCTACATGTCCAGCATCTCTGGAAAGGGCCGACAGTTCTGATATTCTGGCTCCTGAGGCCAAACTTAGTAAGAATAGAGTTTTCCTCAGTAGCATTATATATGTACAAGAAATGTTGTCAGTGTCTGAAGCCAGCTTGAGAACGTCATTCAAGAACCATGAAACTGAACTAGGCCTTTCAGAAGGTCTCAGCCTAGCACAGGCTTTAGGAATAGACGTAAAGTAGGAGTCTGTTAAGTCTATTTTAAAACCAAACTGTGAAAGATTTTCTTTAAAGCTGACTTATTAGTGGTGATAGTACTAGCTGCTAATCCTTTTTCGAATAAAGATCTGAAGGGGGATATAGCCAGGTTGACTGTCATGGTTCTGGTGTTTGTTTCCTTCAGGAAAGTTGCTAACTTCTTAACAGCAGCATCATACTGTCTCAAAGTTGATTCTCTCTTATCTGATTCTAAGAAAAGAATATTCTGAGGATCAATATTTGCATCTCTTTGAGCTGCAAACTTCATGATGTCCATAAAGTTAGGGGTTTGAGAATTCCTGAGGAAGCAAACACAGTCCTCATTTGTACTGACTGAGATAGTTTGGCATTGGGGATCCGTCGAGGTCAGAGACCCAATTCCAGAAGCAGAGGATACCAGTTGCTCTTGGGCCAGTCCGGGCCTACTAGAGCTACTTGTCCCTTGAATGTCCTGAGTTTGTTCAGGACTTTCAATAGAAGATTCACTGGAGGAAAGATGTATATCTTCTCCCACTGATTCAAATCTATGGACATGGCGTCTATGGCATAGGCCAGAGGGTCCAGGTTGGGGGCCACATAGCAAGGGAGCTTGTGGTTCGTTTGAGAAGCAAATAGATCTACTTGGAGACCTGGAACACTCCGGCGTATCCACTGGAATGAATTCTTGTCCAGGGACCACTCTGATTCTAGAGGAACTGATCGAGACAGAGCGTCTGCTATCACATTCCTTACTCCCGCTAGATGGGTGGAGGATAGATGCCATTTGTACTTGGTTGCTAGAGAGAAAATGGCTATCATGACATGGTTCACATGTTTTGATTTGGATCCTCCCCTGTTGATGCAGTGTACTACTACTGCGCTGTCCAAAACCAGCTTTATATGAGAGTTCTTTGCTGGTAGAAGCCTCTTCAGAGTAAGGAATACTGCCATAGCTTCCAAAACATTTATGTGAAGCCGGCGGAACTGAGATGACCAAGTTCCTTGAACCTTCTTGAATTGGGAATATCCTCCCCACCCGCTTAGAGAGGCATCTGTGTGAATAGCCAATGCCGGAGGGGGAAACTGGAGAGGAACTGATTTGGACAGGTTCTTTGTCTCCGCCCATGGGTGGAGACGTTTGCGAAGAATCTGCGGGATTACTGGCAACTTGTCTCGAGATTTGACATTTGCTCTTGAGCGCCAAACTCGATTTATGTCTTTCAATTTCTCTTTCAATAGAACGTCTGTTACTGACGCAAACTGGAGTGAACCTAGGATCCTTTCCTGGTTTCTCCTTGACGTTCGTTTGCACTTGAGGAATTGCCTTACTGACTTGGCTATTTCTTTCCTTTTGACCAATGGAATTGACAGAGTGTGGGAGGTTAGGTCCCATTGAATGCCGAGCCACTGAAAACGTGACTCCGGTGTGAGCCTGGACTTTGTCCTGTTTATTTGGAACCCTAGATGTTCCAGAAATTGGATTACTTTGTCTGTGGCTCTGAGGCATTCCTCGACGGTTGTTGCCCAAATCAGCCAATCGTCGAGGTATGCTACTACCATTATCCCTTGTGATCTCAGTTGTTGTACTACTGCTTCCGCTATTTTCGTGAATACCCTTGGGGGCTACGTTCAGCCCGAAGGGCATCACTTTGAAAGAGAATGCCTGGTCTCCCAACCTGAAGCCTGGGTATGGGCGGAAGTGTCTCGCGACTGGGATATGATAGTATGCGTCTGTAAGATCGATAGTGGTGGTGACGGCCCCACAGGGAAGTAAGGTCCGCACCTGCGAGATAGTCAGCATTTTGAACTTGTCGCAACGAATGAGCCTTTCTTTGGCACGCTGAATAATCGTCCTTGAAACTTTAAATGCTTGACTCTTGACACTACCCCTTTCTGAAGGAGCTCTTTCGCATACTCTGTCAATTCCTTTGTTGGTAATTGAAGGAATGATTTGGATGGAGGGGGACCTTTGATGCAACTCCACCCCAGCCCTTTGGACACAATGCTCTGTGCCCAATTGCTGAATCCCCACCTGTGACGGAAGAGAAACAGCCTCCCTCCTACCTGAGAGATCTCACTGTTGTTGTGCAGGGCGTGCTCCGCGCCCTCCACGGAAGTGTTTCCCCCTGTTGGTTGCCCTTCCGCCACCCCTCTGACGAAAGGCACCACTAGCCCTGCTTCCCCTTGCAAACCTATTAATGGTTTGAAAGGCTTGGCTTTCAAATACAGGGTTGAAAGCCGAGGAAACAGCGTAGGAGGTCGAGGGCTGGCTTTGGGAAGTCAACAGGAGGATGGGCTGGTTTTGACCTTTCGCAGCTGCCGGTTGCACGGGTTGTGAGACTGGAACTGCTTGAACAAAATGTTGCTGCTGCTGTTTTTGGAAGGGCGGGAACTTCCTGGTCTTTTTCAGCTTTATGGAGCCAGCAGGAGGATTCTCAGGCTTCCTATTACTGGAAAGACCCCAGCGCACCCTAAGGCTTTGGTTAAGCCTGGTCGCCTCATGCTGCACTTCATTGACAGCCGATTCTGGGAAGAGGTCAGCCCCCAGATAGTAGAAGAAAGCAGCTTGTTCGGCTCGTGCCGAATTGTAGCTTCCTGCAGGACATGTTTCCTGCAGTTCCGTCTCGCTACCACAAACTCGTACAGGTCCGACTGTACAGTTTGTGCTTGTGCCTTTGCCAGAAGTTTGAACAGAGGCTCCGAACCGTAAGTCAAGGCGGCAACCTCTGTCATCACTAAGGCATTCAAAGTTCTGCCTAACCTAGTCCTTGCCTCAAATTCGGCTTGGATAAGGTTATCCGGCAACCTAGGAAGTCTCTCCCCGAACTGATCAATGGCACAGTCCGGCTTGAGCTTTCCTACCGTGAACGTTGCTGGCAAGTCTTCCCAAAGTTCCCCAAAGGCTGGAAAGAGTGGGGACGTCGGGTCTGATTCCCTAAGCTGAGGGAGAGGCTCATCCTTCATGGCAGCTTGGATGGTGACCTCGGCTATCTTTGTTGTGAAGGGGAGTGGTGCCTCCTCCTCCGTAGCAAAGATTGTAAAAGGGCTCTTAAATGCCTGGAGTTTGGTATTAGTACAATCCCAATCTTCCAGGCATCGTACCCACTCCCTCTGAGCCTGCTCTCGACTGTACAAAACAGTCTCCTTAGGGATCTTGTCTTCCCTGTTCAGAGCTGCCTCCGTTAGCCTAGCACATCCCATGAAAGGCGGTTGTAGACCGGCGGGATGGAACTCGAAGTCCTCGATACGATGAGTTCCATAGTCCGGGATGGAGATCATACCATCCTTGAAGGGAGCAAAGGCTGCTACCCTCCAAGGATTGCTCATAGAGAAGGGTGTTGTAGTCAGGCAACGAGGTAACTCCGGCACCTGCTACAGGGAGAACGGCTGGAGGCGCTTGGCTCAGCCCTGCCAGTCTGTTCTCCTGGTCTGTCAGACGATCAGAAATATTCTGAATCGACTGGCCGGACTGAGTCAACGAGGTGGAGATCTGGGCGAACATTTGATCGAATCTGGTATTCATCAAAGATCCGACCATGTCTCCTACCTGTTGCATGACCCCTGCCGTGAAAGCAACAGGATCGAAGGGACCAACAGGACTGGCCTCGACAGGGGTCACTGGAGGAGCTCTGGTAGAAGAGGAAGGTACTGGCTCGGCGGGAGCGCGGACCTTCTCTTTAGAGGATTTACCTCTCGACCCTTTCGAATGCGAAGAGGAAGTCTTCGCTTTCCCTGCTCCGGGATGGTGAGCCGGAGACTTATGGGAAGATGAGGAAGACGACGTCCTCTCCAGGGTCTTCTGCTCTCTTTGCCCCTTCACCTTGGGGACTACTGAGGCAGTAGGCGTCTTAGTAGGAATCTCTGATTCCGTGAAGCCTTGGAAGGAAGCAAAGGAAGGGATAGGCGAAGAAGATCCAGAAGCGTCCAAGGGAAGCCCTTGGGCGCCTAACAAACCCACCTCAACCAATAACTCACCTACACCTACCGTCATTGGCTCTACATTGAGGTCCAGCGTCGCGACGTCTGCCGAGATGTCCTGGCCTCCCCCTTCCATCAGGGCCTGCTCCACCTGTTGCTAGATGACGGCGATCGTCGACTTACCGCCCGGGAAGATCCGGACAGCCATACTCTTGTCCAATATATATGGCTGCCCCTTCGGCGCGTTCTTGCCGAAGCCACCTACCCAAGCTTTCAGGGTAGCCGACGTGGCGTTCTTAACGGCGGCAGCCTGAAAAAGAGGGTCATTGTAGTCCTTACAACGAAGCATTATAACACAAATTTGTGATAGTATATACCAGGAAAGAATATACCTACACTGGTATATACTTACTCCGTCCGAAAACTGTTCCACCAGCTCGTAGCAGATGGAGCAGACTTCGTGGTGCCACACGATCAAGTCCTTATGGTGGACGGCACAGGGAGCGTGCGAGCGACAGACCTCGTGCCTGCAAGGGTCCTGGAGGACGGCGTTACACCCGGCCTCCTGACAGTTGGTAGCCTGTAAGTGGATAGATACATAAGTATCAACGTTATACACTATCAGGACCACTTATGATGCTCCGCTGCATGCCGGAGTAGCATAAAATTTTTGGGCATAATTCTCCCCTGTAATCCGTGTGGGAGAGTCCATGGGACATGGTAAACTGGTTGAAATCCCCGGTGTACGCCAGAGAGTAAAATTTAGATAAACCAGATACCTATCATACACCTATAGTTGAGTTTCAAGGAGGAGTACGACACGCCGGAGAACGAGAGAGGATTACCCATAATTTAAAACTAAATAAAATAAATTAAATAATTTGGAGCGTGGAGCTCTGTCGTAAAACCCCTCCGTCAACCGCCGGGCCGCTCGGATAGCAAGCGGGCGCTCCGTCAGCAGACGAAGGGGACTATGATACATAACGGGGAAAGCATGTAGGACCGACCGATCCCCCTACCCCTTCAATAGCTGGCGGAGTCAGCTATAACAAGGGAAGAGAGAGGGGGGAGGGGAAATGTGTAAAAGGAACGCCGGAGAAGGACTGATGCGGGCAGAGGGGGTGGCCAACCCCCCCCGATCACACCGGAACTCCCTCGAAGCTCACAGAGAACATGGACGGTCCAGCAGTACTCCTTACAGTTCATAACTCCCGTGACCCCCCTAAAGGGGGGAGGAGGGGAGTGGTGCTCGGATGGTTGCTATAGCGACCGTGAGCGAGCGAGGACAGACCCCCCCTCCACGAGGGAGGAGGGGAAGGGGACTGGGACTAGGGAGACCAGTGGCTCGACGCGAACGCAGGTGGACCATGAGGTGATAATGCAACAAAACAAAGTCTAGGTCGAGCTGACCACGTGAGCGAGAGTGGACCACAAGGCGATAATGCAACAAAACTAGCCTAGGCCAAACTGATCGCCCTGACATGCAACCCCTAAAATGATAAATACATAGTCATAAAGAGAAAAAGGGAAATCACGAGTGAGAGAGAAAGGGAACGTCCAGGAGAAGTAGGCTAATTTCCCTGAAGGAAAACGAGCAAACTGCTCAGGAGCTGGCCTTAGCCGACACGTAAAACGGAGGGCAACGGCCAGGATGGCTGGACTAGAAGAGACATAATAAATAGTAATCACTCACAAGCCTAGACACCTAGACAAAGGGACATGCATGCATGAACACTAATCTAAGGCACAGGCAATGGATTTCCGAATAGTACGATGTAAAAAAATAAATGTTTGGGAACTTGTGTATCACGTGATAGAACCCACATATAAAGGTAATAAATACACTGGATAGATACCATGGTATGGGGGACCGAAGAATCTAACCGAACATGAGGCGAGCCGGCAAGGCCGCCATGCGCCAGACCAGGTGACTATTATCGGACCTAAAAAACGGTAAAAATAGTTCCTGGCTGACAAAAAAACTAGTGTAAAACCTTTCGGGGTACTTAACCCTCTTACGCCGAAGCGGTAAAAAAAAAAAAATTTCTCCCGTGTGCCGGAGGTGTTTCAGAGTGAGCACAGAAGCGGAAAATATATTTTTTTCAAAAAATCACAGCGCGCATTGGTTGAAGTTTAGTATGCAACCATCAGAAATGAAAAAAATTATCATTATCATATATAAATAATGCGATATATGATAGCGCAAAAACGAAATTTCATATATAATTGTATTCAAATCGCGCTGTGCGCAAAACGGTTAAAGGTAACAAGTTACTTTTTTTTTCGTTGTAATGTACACTAAATTGCAATCATTTTGGTATATAACACATTGTAAAATGATAAAAGCAACACAGAGAAAATATTATCACAAAATAATGCATGAATTCGTAACGCGAGGACGTAAACAAATATTTTTTTCAAAAATTCACCATAAATCTAAATATTGTCCTAGAGACTTCCAATTTCTTTCAAAATGAAGAAAAATGATTTAATATTACTATACTGTAAGAGTATTAGCTTACAATTGCAGTTTTCGACCATATCTGACGAGTTAAAGTTGACCGAATGTCGAATTTTTTTTATATTTATATTTTTTATATGCAATTATTTCGGAAATAAGAAAAGCTACAACCTTCAAATATTTTTCGTTTTATTCTACATGAAATTGCGCACATTTTCATATATAAAACTCTATGAAATGCCTAATATGAAACGGAGCAAATATTCCGAGAATGCTAGAGACTTCGAATTTGTTTCAAGATGAAGATAAATGACTGAATATTACTAGACTGTAAGAGTTTTAGCTTACAATTGCGTTTTTCGACCATTTCGGTAGAGTCAAAGTTGACCGAACGTGGTTTTTTTTCTATTTATCGTGATTTATATGCAAATATTTCAAAAATGAGAAAAGCTACAACCTTCAATTATTTTTGGTTGCATTCTACATGAAATTGCGCACATTTTCATATATAGAACTTTATGTAACGGCTAATTTAAAATGGTGCAAACATTACCACAATCGCACGTATGATTTTTTCGGAAGAGTTACCGCGCGTACGTAAAGAAAATGTTATTTTTTTCATAAATTCACCATAAATCGAAATATTGTGCTAGAGACTTCCAATTTGTTGCAAAATGAAGGTAAATGCTTGAATATTAACTAGAATATAAGCGTTTTAGCTTACAATAGCGTTTTTCGACCATTTCGGTAGAGTCAAAGTTGACCGAAGGTTGAAATTTTGGCAATTATTGTTATTTATATGAAGATATCTCAAAACTGATAAAAGCTACAACCATGGGTTGTTCTTAGTTGTATTGTGCATGAAATTGCGCACATTTCCATATATAAAACTTTATATAACGGCTAATTTTAAAATGGTGCAAACATTATCACAATTGCATGTATGATTTTTTTCGGAAGAGTTACCGCACGGACGTAAGGAAAAAGTTTTTTCATAAATTCACCATAAATCAAAATATTGTGCTAGAGACTTCCAATTAGTTGCAAAATTAAGGTAAATGATTGAATATTACTAAAATATAAGAGTTTTAGCTTACAATTGCGTTTTTCGACCATTTCGGTAGAGTCAAAGTTGGCCGAAGGTTGAAATTTTGGCAATTATCATTATTTATATGAAAATATCTCAAAACTGATAAAAGCTACAATCATGAGTATTTTATTGTTGTATTCTACATAAAAATGCGCACATTTTCATATATAATACTTCATGTAACGGCTAATTTACAATGGTACAAAAATTATGTCAAAGTGACGAAATAATTTCCGAGATGTGTCACAGATACTTTTTAGTGCGGCAAGAAAGAAATTCGCGCTTGCGCGCCTGCGTAACGATTGTAAACAAAACAAAACCTTGATCCGTGAACTCCCAGCATCCCCCAAGGCGCGTGATTCAAAAGTTTTAGGCTGGTAGGCCTGTAAGTATTTTTCCGCGAATTTAAAAAAAACTTTTGTAAGTCGACGTAAAATACGTCCAGTCGGCACACGAGAGACAAAAAATGTCGACGTAAAATACGTCCAGTCGGCGTAAAAGGGTTAACTTAGCTGCGGCGATAGCTGCTAATTCCATGATGAATAAAAATCCCAAGAAAAGCACACGAAAGTCACAGAGTAAAAGTGGCACATGTTTACCCAAGTTCGCTAACGAAAAGGATGTACACCAGAGGCGCTGCAGTCGGCGTGGTGGGTAGCGTAGTAGTAGTAGTAGTAGAAGTTGCTGACTCCGACTGTGTATCAGCTCTCTCAGGAGGGGGATTTTGATGAAGGAGAATTCTAAATGACAAGAGGTTTGTGGTAGTGGTCTCACTCGCCCCAGCTCCATGCCGACGCCCTCGTTTTATTTAGGGTGAGCGAGTCAGTTATTCTGACATCCTCCTGAATTTATTTTTTCTCTGGTATAATGTTAGTATCATTTACCTAGAAATAATGAACTTAAGGATTATTTCACGAAGCGACACGAACTGAGCCCAGAAAATAATGAAGTTCGAATTAATTTTAACCTTATTGTTATTACTACCGTAATTACACTACTACTATTAAGATTTCTAAAAGGTTTTTGAACAATAAATGTCGCTTTGAACGCAACCGTATAGTACATACTCCATTTTCGTTACGTTATATGTTTACATTTTGTGGATGGCCACTCGGACAATAAGTTGAGTGCAGTGATGTGGAATTATTCTTTGAATAGGCTACTTATCATGAAGATATGCCTAGAATATATAAGGTGAGAATTGTTTTATTACCTTTATTGTCAGTTGATATCATAATGTGAATCTGTTCGTGTATGTTGGTGGTTATCGCACTGCAACTAGGCTTAGACTACCAATGAACGTCATACATAAACATTGAATAGGCTATTTATTACCTTTATTGTCAGTTAATATCATAATATGAGTCTTTTAATGTATGTTGGTGGTTATCAGACAGCGGCTGAGGCTTAGCCCACCGAAAAACATCGCATACACAACACGACAAACCCGCGATGCAGCGATTCATACCAGCGATGTAGCATGAGAAGCGGTCCAAGAAAAAAAAACCCGTGAATAAATGATTCCATGATTACTGATCCGTGATTAAACGATGCCCCACTGTAGAACAGGGGCAGCCCTCGGGTTAGCAGCAGGGTTTCCGTTCCTGGCTGCCGACGCCAAGTGATTTTTGACGCTAAGCAATTTTAAAGCCTACGGCCGCTGCACACCTTCTTTCGAAATTCTAGACCAGTTAACAGCGCCCTAGACCAGTCAAAAGATGCCTTAATCCCGCAATGGTGCAATAAGTAAAATTATATTTATGCAGTATAGATCTATACAATTTACTGTACAGTACATTATAGTATCATAAATACTGTAAAGTGAAAAAAGCCTAGCTTTAATCCTTTGGGTGTCTAGAGGATGTAAAGATATTATAAGGTGTTATAAAGTGTACAGGTAGCTGTAGTGTTCAAGTCACGATAATTCGTCTTACGATAATCCGATTTTATGATAGAAATTATGATAGCCTAACTTTTTATCCCATCTTCTAGTTACTTGAGTTCAAAAACAGCAAAAGAGAATGATGAAAGTATGGTTTTAACGTTATATTCGTTGCATAAACGTGTACAGCCATGAACAACCAACGTGAAACTACTTTTTTTTTTCTTTTCTTTTTAAGTACAACCGAATTTGATAACATCCGTTTGGCTTGTATTTCAATCATTGTAATATAGTACACTATTACCGTAGTTGTTATAAATGACATTATGTAGAATAGAACGGAGATATATTAATGTAATAACTTTATTCGCTATACATCAAAGATCAATATAGATCAAAGATCAATATAGATCAAAGATCAATATAGATCAAAGATCAATCGGGAAATATACTGTTAAATTTAAACCTAGTTATAACTGAAGCTGAGAAAACTGTTCAAGCTGCTAATGTCTATTATCATGCATCAGCAACAAGGATAAAAATCCAATAAAAGTATGCCATCAAACACAACCATAGATATAATTGAGATAAAATAATCTTTATTGAGATAAAATAATCTTAATCAAAACTACTGGGCTTGAAAGAACACATTTTACTGTTGGTTTCACGCCAATATAAGATATATAACGTAAAGTTCGTATTATGATGATATAAAGGAAAATTGTGAACAGAATCACATAATTTTTCACGCAATAAACATGCCACCAACGTAATCTGTTAACGAAAAAAAAAAAAAAAAAGTTCACAATCACAACGAGGCATATTCAATTCATATTTCCACCTAAAAACACGTCATATAAGAAAAAATAACCTTGTCTGATATAAGTCAAGTATCTAGATATTCATTTATGCCAACGAAAAGCAAGAAAATTTAATCAGAATTGCATTAAATATGTCGAAACAAACTTGTGTTCGCCATCAGTTGATTTGAAACCAAAACATTTTTTTAATTTTTAATATCATTTGCATAACCTTTATGGGCTGAACGGTATTTCTACAAATGTATGTACTTGTTAAGACATAACGGCGCTAGCAGCGCTGTTGACCAAAAATTGTGCTGTAAAAATACCTTAAAATGTCTTATTTTTTAATGAATATTTTTGACGACAGCCGTAAAACCGATTCGCCGTTGAGCGATTGCACTGTTAACCGCGGGCCGCCTGTACTGCTCTTGGTCTCACATCACATCTTTTTATAAATTTGCTCATAAATATACCAAGGGGTTGCTGTTGGTTTAGTTCTTATCTTTAATGATAGTACGTCAATTATAAAAGTAATTTTGCAAAGAAATATTAGAAAAAACATGTATAAATCCCAAAATGTTACAGCATCTTCGTTCTAGGTAAATAGACATAAATATTTTACAACAAATATGCTCAGATAAGTTGAGGTGCCTGTGTATTTGAGATCTCGTTTTCCCATCACTATTGTTTATAATATATGATCTCATCATCACACTCTAACCAGTTCAAAGATGATACATTTTCAATATATCTCAATTTTCTTTGTCACTGGCCATGTCTCTGCTGCATAGAGTACTACTGGCTGTATGCACTCTTGCTGCTCTCTCAATTCTTGTTTCACAGTCCAATGTATCCCTTAGGTGATATAAATGTTCTACCTCTTGTAAGACTAACCATTCCACTTCACCAGGATTTTCCATTTCCATTTCTACCAGATTTGCTATTCTTATATGCATACATGTTATATTTTGCAATACTGAACAACTTTTGTAACACCCCATTACATTCAATATAAGTTATATCTTGGTAATACATTTTCAAACCATCACCCTCAGCTTTGCTTTTCTTGTTTGTTTCAGATCCTTTCCTATCCATTACGCTCTTTCCTCTTGTATTGAATTTAATAACCTCTTTCTTAGATTCTATAGTTAGTTACAAGTTATCTGAAGATAGCAGGTCCCACAGGACTTAATTTTTTTTACTCATATCATTTTCCATTATTTTAGTTAAGAGCAGAGGGCTCATGGCTAATCCTTGATGGACATCTACATTTATCTCAAATTTTCCCGATACAACTACGGATATCTTCACACTACACCTGGTGCAGTGGTACCGAAATATCAAGGGCCTGAAGATTTTCTGGTACACTGTGCCTTCATGCTTACCGAACTGTTTGTCTTGGTCCTCTACTATGTGCATACTTAAGAGCAAAAAAGAATACATGACATAATCTCATCATCTTAGCTTTCACTCTGTACAAGTATATTTAATTATATGGTGTTTATTTTATGAATACTTCAGATTTCTTACATTTAGTTCCAATTTAGCATATTTAACTCCCATTCTAATTCTGCCCATTAACAATATTTTTTTTTCTTAAACTGATACATTATGTATATATTCCAGCTTTTCTAGTTGGTCTTGTCTCACAAAGACAAAAACTTCACAGATCACAATGCCATGGCAATTTGAGCTGTAATTGTTGGGATTTAATGAAGTTTTTTCCATTGAGTTCCCATACACAGCAATGTGACAAATAGGGTCCTAGGCATTATTCAACTATATATAAATATATCTATTCCACCCTGTGGTGCGAGTGTAAGAATACTACCACTGTAGGTCCTGTATGTTGTAAAAGGTGACTAAAAGAACGGCTGCTGCCTTGCAGTCTTACTTTTTAGCAAAAGGCTAGGCCCAGAACCAATAACTGTAGAAACTGCTGCCTTACAGTCTTACTTTTTAGTAAAAGGCTATACCTACTGCCAATAACTGTGGAAATTGCTGCCCTGTGGGTGGACTTTTTAGTCAAAGGCGAGGCCCATCGCCAATAATTATGGTTGATGGCAGCAAGGGCATGTGGTCATAAAAACCCATGCCATAAAATAAACCATGCCTGATGTTGTAAGGAATATGATATGGAGAGAAGAGGTTTGGTGGAGGGTGACGCCTTTGACTGAAGGCAGTGGAGAAGGTGCATCAGGCAACTGACCCCTTAATGTAGGGATAGTAGTGGGAAAGAAGAAGATATAAACATATCGCATAATACCTTAGAGGTCTGCTGTATTTATTTACTGAAATCAGACTCAGAAACTATTAAAAATAAACCTTCCCACTTGCTCGGAGATGTCAGGTACTTAAGCTGTAAGGGTAAACAGGCTTGCTGTCCTAACTCACCTTCCTCATTCTTTGTAATGCTGGACATGTATGAACCTAATCCAACTCATTAACAAGGATCTAACTGGGGAATAAAGGTACTCTCCCCTACAAATTTGTTGTAGTACTTACTTTTTTGTTGTCCACTGGATGATCAGTCGTGGCAGTTTACAAAGAGTGATAAGAAAGGACCCTTTTGCAACTGTACCAATATGATAAGAGAGAAGAGTCTGCCAAGACCACCAGACAGGATGTTTGGCTTTTGTACGTCCCTCTTGCCTATTAAAACATAAAGCATTTCTTTAATTTTAAAAACATAATAAGCATTTGTACTAGTGAAAAGATTTACAATTCTGAAAAACATCAAGAGGTCTTTAAACCTCTTACGCCGAAGCGGTAAAAAAAAAATTGTCTCCCGTGTGCCGGAGGTGTTTTAGAGTGAGCGCGGAAGAGGAAAAAATATTTTTTTCAAAAAATCACAGCGCGCTTAGTTTTCAAGATTAAGAGTTCATTTTTGGCTCCTTTTTTTGTCATTGGCTGAAGTTTAGTATGCAACCATCAGAAATGAAAAAATTATAATTATCATATATAAATAATGCGATATATGATAACGCAGAAACGAAATTTCATATATAATTGTATTCAAATCGCGCTGTGCGCAAAACAGTTAAAGGTAACAAGTTATTTTTTTTTCGTTGTAATGTACACTAAATTGCGATCATTTTGGTATATAACACATTGTAAAAAAATAAAAGCAACACAGAAAAAATATTATCACAAAATAATGCATGAATTCGTAATGTGCGGACGTAAACAAATATTTTTTTTCAAAAATTCACCATAAATCTAAATATTGTCCTAGACTTTCAATTTCTTTCAAAATGAAGACAAATGATTGAATATTACTATACTGTAAGAGTATTAGCTTACAATTGCAGTTTTCGACCATATCTGACGAGTTAAAGTTGACCGAATGTAGAATTTTTTTATATATATATATTTTTTATATGCAATTATTTTGAAAATAAGAAAAGCTACAACCTTCAAATATTTTTTGTTTTATTCTACATGAAATTGCGCACATTTTCATATATAAAACTCTATGAAATGCCTAATATGAAACGGAGCAAATATTCCGAGAATGGGACGTACGCATTTCGGAGATTTGTGGCGGAGAATCCGCACGCGGAGGGAAGGAAAGATTTTTTTTTAAAATCCACCATAAATCTAAATATTTTGCTTGCTAGAGACTTCGAATTTGTTTCAAGATGAAGATAAATGACTGAATATTACTAGACTGTAAGATTTTTAGCTTACAATTGCGTTTTTCGACCATTTCGGTAGAGTCAAATTTGACCGAACGTGGTTTTATTTCTATTTATCGTGATTTATATGCAGATATTTCAAAAATGAGAAAAGCTACAACCTTCAATTATTTTTGGTTGTATTCTACAAGAAATTGCGCACATTTTCATATATAAAACTTTATGTAACGGCTAATTTAAAATGGTGCAGACATTACCACAATCGCACGTATGATTTTTTCGGAAGAGTTACCGCGCGTACGTAAAGAAAATGTTATTTTTTTCATAAATTCACCATAAATCGAAATATTGTGCTAGAGACTTCCAATTTGTTGCAAAATGAAGGTAAATGCTTGAATATTACTAGAATATAAGCGTTTTAGCTTACAATTGCGTTTTTCGACCATTTCGGTAGAGTCAAAGTTGACCGAAGGTTGAAATTTTGGCAATTATTGTTATTTATATGAAAATATCTCAAAACTGATAAAAGCTACAATCATGGTTGTTCTTAGTTATTGTGCATGAAATTACGCACATTTCCATATATAAAACTTTATATAACGGCTAATTTTAAAATGGTGCAAACATTACCACAATCGCATGTATGATTTTTTTCGGAAGAGTTACCGCGCGGACGTAAGGAAAAAGTTTTTTCAAAAATTCACCATAAATAGAAATATTGTGCTAGAGACTTCCAATTAGTTGCAAAATTAAGGTAAATGATTGAATATTACTAAAATATAAGAGTGTTTTTAGCTTATAATTGCATTTTTCGACCATTTCGGTAGTCAAAGTTGACCGAAGGTTGAAATTTTGGCTAATTGCGTTTTTCGACCATTTCGGTAGTCAAAGTTGACCGAAGGTTGAAATTTTGGCAATTATCATTATTTATATGAAAATATCTCAAAACTGATAAAAGCTACAATCATGAGTATTTTATTGTTGTATTCTACATAAAAATGCGCACATTTTCATATATAATACTTCATGTAACGGCTAATTTACAATGGTACAAAAATTATGTCAAAGTGACGAAATAATTTCCTAGATGTGTCACAGATACTTTTTAGTGCGGCAAGAAAGAAATTTGCGCTTGCGCGCCTGCGTAACGATTGTAAACAAAACAACACCTTGACCCGTGAACTCCCAGCATCCCCCAAGGCGCGTGATTCAAAAGTTTTAGGCTGGTAGGCCTATAAGTATTTTTCCGCGAATTTAAAAAAAAACTTTTGTAAGTCGACGTAAAATACATCCAGTCGGCACACGGGAGACAAAAAAAGTCAACGTAAAATACGTCCAGTCGGCGTAAGAGGGTTAAAATAAAAGTTACATTGCCATCAAGTGAAATGGTAATACATTCTAAACCCATCAGTTTCATACGAAAGAAATTCGCGCTTGCGCGCCTGCGTAACGATTGTAAACAAAACAACACCTTGACCCGTGAACTCCCAGCATCCCCCAAGGCGCGTGATTCAAAAGTTTTAGGCTGGTAGGCCTATAAGTATTTTTCCGCGAATTTAAAAAAAAACTTTTGTAAGTCGACGTAAAATACATCCAGTCGGCACACGGGAGACAAAAAAAGTCAACGTAAAATACGTCCAGTCGGCGTAAGTGGGTTAAAATAAAAGTTACATTGCCATCAACAAAATAACCAAAATAAGAATAAAGTATGTATTGCGAAAAGTGAAATGGTAATACATTCTAAACCCATCAGTTTCATACGAATAAAAAAAACAAACCTTGAAAAATACCAAGTAGAAACTGCTGAAGCAATGATCATCTGCTGACAGGCAAGTATGAACTCTGCCACCCATACCAGTCCTATTGCCCACACCCACCACAAAGAACGCACCCAGGTGGGATCAACATATTCCAACAAGAGTAGAGGAGGGGCTGAAAGTGAAAAAATAAGCCACATTAAAACTGTAATTTACCATAAAGTTATGAAACACCTTGAAACAACAAGCAACATTTCCTAAATACAAGTTCACAATTCCTAACTAAATATTTTCATTCATGATGCAAAACAATCCAACTGAACAAGTTATCAAAAACTATATGTATATGTATAGTTAATATATGTTTGGGTAATATGAATCTACAATTTGGCATTATATAGAAGCAATAAAAAAACCCAAACTTTCCCTTACTTTGGCCTAAGATTACTGGATATGGCTTCAGCTTCAAACTATTCACTACCTTAATAAATTTACCAAGGATATTATAGAATCTTCATGGTTACTTCAAAACTGGATAGATATGATGAAACGGAGTTCTGAAGAAAACCGAGTGTAGGAAGCATCCTTAAGATCACAATATTTGAAAGTAAATTGCATTTTTCCTATTACAAACCTGAGGTCCCTTATAATAGGAATTACTTAAGGCGAAGCCTAGACAGCCGCTGAAATCTTTAAACAAGGTAGTTCGGGAGCTAACTATCGGTCCAGTAATTAGGGGTCCCTCCCAACCAAATGTAAATATTCCAATCTGCTTTAGGCCCAGGTAGCAGAATGAGGGGTGGCATGATGTGGGCAATTAGTTTAAAGGACCTCAGGTTTGTATAATTAGGAAAAATACAATTTACTTTAAAAAATTTTGATTTGTTCCTACACAATATACAAACCCTTGATCCTTTACAATAGGAAGACTTACTGATTGGTGCGAGGAATCTGAGTGAGCCTCTATGAACAGACTGGGGCTCAGCCTACCCAAGATTTTCTTAGCGGTCGTAAGAGCGAAGATGGAAATCCAGCCACTGGCTTCTGATTGGAGTTAGGCACTGCGAAATCAGCCAGTCTTCTGGGTTTACTCATAAGGGAAAAATGTATGTCTGTCATGGTAATTGCTTTATAGCAAAGATTACAAGTTAAAGGAAAGGAAAACGCATCTTCGAGAAGTTCTGCAGCAAGGAAGCATTCATGCATGTGTTGGAGGTGCCTGGTTTCTCATGATGGTTCTAGAATTGGCAGGAGTTTTGTGGAACGCGACACGGGCCGTCATGTCGTCAAAAAATGCAGCGAAATATGATGCAATATTTTGTTGAGATTCTTCTAAGACGTTCTGGTCATCTCGGGAATCTGTGACGTTCGTGCTCCAGCCCCCCGTAGGCCCACCCCCAGGTCACTGTATAAATACGACTGACGAAGTAGAAGAGATCAGCGAGAGTCACAGATCAGATCCTCAGTGAGAGCTCAGCAGCAGAGATCAGAGATCATCAGAGAGAGATAAGAGAAGAAGAAGCAGACGAAGGATCAGAGAGAGGAAAAGAAGCAATAAAAAACCCAAACTTTCCCTTACTTTGGCCTAAGATTACTGGATATGGCTTCAGCTTCAAACTATTCACTACCTTAATAAATTTACCAAGGATATTATAGAATCTTCATGGTTACTTCAAAACTGGATAGATATGATGAAACGGACGGAGTTCTGAAGAAAACCGAGTGTAGGAAGCATCCTTAAGATCACAATATTTGAAAGTAAATTGCATTTTTCCTATTACAAACCTGAGGTCCCTTATAATAGGAATTACTTAAGGCGAAGCCTAGACAGCCGCTGAAATCTTTAAACAAGGTAGTTCGGGAGCTAACTATCGGTCCAGTTATTAGGGGTCCCTCCCAACCAAATGTAAATATTCCAATCTGCTTTAGGCCCAGGTAGCAGAATGAGGGGTGGCATGATGTGGGCAATTAGTTTAAAGGACCTCAGGTTTGTATAATTAGGAAAAATACAATTTACTTTAAAAAATTTTGATTTGTTCCTACACAATATACAAACCCTTGATCCTTTACAATAGGAAGACTTACTGATTGGTGCGAGGAATCTGAGTGAGCCTCTATGAACAGACTGGGGCTCAGCCTACCCAAGATTTTCTTAGCGGTCGTAAGAGCGAAGATGGAAATCCAGCCACTGGCTTCTGATTGGAGTTAGGCACTGCGAAATCAGCCAGTCTTCTGGGTTTACTCATAAGGGAAAAATGTATGTCTGTCATGGTAATTGCTTTATAGCAAAGATTACAAGTTAAAGGAAAGGAAAACGCATCTTCGAGAAGTTCTGCAGCAAGGAAGCATTCATGCATGTGTTGGAGGTGCCTGTTCTCATGATGGTTCTAGAATTGGCAGGAGTTTTGTGGAACGCGACACGGGCCGTCATGTCGTCAAAAAATGCAGCGAAATATGATGCAATATTTTGTTGAGATTCTTCTAAGACGTTCTGGTCATCTCGGGAATCTGTGACGTTCGTGCTCCAGCCCCCCTTAGGCCCACCCCCAGGTCACTGTATAAATACGACTGACGAAGTAGAAGAGATCAGGGAGAGTCACAGATCAGATCCTCAGTGAGAGCTCAGCAGCAGAGATCAGAGATCATCAGAGAGAGATAAGAGAAGAAGAAGCAGACGAAGGATCAGAGAGGAAAAGGCGCTTGAGAGTTGGTCGAAATCTGGTCAAGTCGTCCAGTTACAGAGAACGACCGAGGTATTTTCGTCGTTGAGCAAGCCTTGAGAGCAGAAACGTTCTACAAGAGGTTTTGAGGAGTTCCTGCCCTTCGAGTATCAAGACTAGACATTGTTTTTTGCAATACAGAGTCAAGAAGACGTCTGCAATTATAGTTCTCCTTTTGTGAAGCCACCGTTTCGAGCATAGATCTCCGACAGCACAAAACTGGCTAGCAAGTATTTGCATTACCTCACTGCTTCCCCAGTTCAAGCATTGTTAGATTTTACTTGTGGTATGTAAATAGGAGAAACCATTCTGCATTTATCTTCGTTAGTAAGTTTGTAAATAAACCTTTGTTGTGTTTGTGTATCTTTCTATATTCGTATCCCCAGTTTCAACTGTTGGTGTTGAATTCTTTTTGTTTATCATAATATCGGACTTGAAGCGGACCTCTCTCGGGGTTTGTAACAGTCTCCCTTATGAGAAAGCAAAGAACCATAATGTTGGCGACAGTAAGGCAAATACAAGCAATAGGTATATCTTATGCCAAAGTGTCCTCTTCCCTGCCTTGTAAAGGAAAGAGGAGGATATTTGCTTGTATTAACTAGTCAAAGAAAATAGACAGGTCACATTAAGGAGCATCTTACCTGCATCAACTGCCTGGTCCAGCATGTAATGGTCTGTATAATCTGCTTGAAATGACACATTTTCTAAGATAATTTGTATTTTTCATAGCTACAAACCAGAGGTCTTAACAATAGGATAATTTCTAGGACCTAGCTGGATCCAGTTAAATCGCAGATGAAAGCAAGGAACCTTGTGAGATTTGGCAACGCGTGTGCATATTGGGTGAAGAGTGGTCAAGGACCACGCCACCGTGTCAGTCTTTCCCAACTCGGGATGCCTTAGCAGACAGAGGGGCAGCTAGAGGTGGGCAGTACAATGTTAAGACCACAGGTTTGTAGTTTGAAAAATACAAATTGTCTGTGAAAATTTGTCATTTGTTCATATGCGAACATACTTTCGGTCTTAACAATAGGATAGACTTATACTTGTAGGGAGGTACAAGATATTCTAACCTGGCTGGGGGCCTACCCACCAGTCCAGCTCCAGAAGAAATAACTTCCGGAGAGGGACTGAAGCCTGATACATTGATATCTAACCCCCAGAAACTGAGCGACGTACTATATATGGGAGAATCATTGCACAGGGAACCAAAGACAAACTTTGACTGTCCAAAAACAAACCAACACACCAGGGTTTGCTACCACTCCCAACTCCCCCTTTGCCAAGGAGCGGAGCATATGCTACCGAACAGAGGGTTGGTTATTTGCATACCACGCGACCACACTATCAGTATGACTACCTTACTCACCTGTATCAGACCAGTCCAGCGAATGACGTGTCTAATCCTTAACCCACCCGAAGAAAGAACGAAAGGTACAAGAGGAAGAAAGAGACCAGCCAACTCACTCATTCTCTCATCCACACAATCATCTTAGTTAAGATACATAAGTGCCCTGGTAAGGGCAATGATGAGTTACACAATCTCTTGGGCAGCCACCACAGACCAGTCCAGCAAATGACGTGTCTATTCCTTAACCCACCAGAAGGAAGAACGAAAGGTACAAGAGGAAGAAAGAGACCAGCCAACTCACTCATTCTCTCATCCACACAATCATCTTAGTTAAGATACATAAGTGCCCTGGTAAGGGCAATGATGAGTTGCACAATCTCTTGGGCAGGCCACCACAGGACCCAGGGAAAACATGTCCATAGATCTGTGGGCAACATCCTTAAGATAGAAAGAGGCGGATGTGGACTGGCGTAACCAAGTACCAGCGCTCAGCACTATGTACAGCCAAGTTCTTTTTGAAAGCCAGAGAGGGACCAATACCCCTAACGTCATGTGCTCTAGCCTGCACAGACGTGGCGGCGGAATCATCGAGTCAAGTATGCCAGTCTGATGGCTTCCCATATCCAAAAAGAGATAGTATTCTTCAACGCCTCTTTCTTTGTATGTCCTGTGCTAACAAAAAGTCTGCGGCAGCCTAGCCTAAGGTGCCATGTCCTTTTAAGATAGCAACGCAGGGCCCAGACAGGACACAACAAAAGCTCTTGAGCATCACCAACCACAAAGTCATTCAGTAATGGAATGGAAAAGGAAGTGAACCTATCATCATGCACAGAGGGATTCTGGGTTTTGGCAACGAATTCTGGGACAAATTCGAAGGACAGTGACCCCCAACCCCTGGTGTGCTTCACCTCATAGCTCAGACCATGCAGCTCTCCCACTCTTTTCGAAGATGCTAAGGCCAGGAGGAAAACCGTCTTGAGCGAAAAGTTCCTGTCAGATGAGCGACGCAAAGGTTCATATGGATCCTTAGTGAAGCTTCTCAGAACCAAGGAAACATCCCATGTCGGAGGTTTGAGCTCCCTAGGAGAACTTGATTGCTCAAACCCATTCACTAGCCAGGAAAGTTCCTAGGACGAGATGTCGATACCTCTAAGGCGTAACACCAAACTCAGGGCCGCCCTGTAGCCTCTAATGGCAGAAACAAACAAACGTTTCTCATCTCTGAGAAGGTTAAAAAGTCTGCTATGCTCTGAATAGAGCTTCCGAGTGGAGAAAAACCCTGTTTATGACACCAATCACTGTAGATCACCCATTTGCCTTGGTAAACTGCAGAGGTCGACCTTCTGAGACTGCTGGACACATGTCCGGCTGTTCTATGAGAAAAGCCTCTTGCTTGGAGTGAGAAAAGCCTCTTGCTTGGAGTAGATACTTGATAGCCTCCAACCGTGAAGAGACGGATTCTACCGACTGGTGGAACCTTTCTGCATGTGGCTGACACAGGAGAAGCCGCCAACAGGGAATTTCCTTCGAAACTTCCGACAGCAGATCTGGAAACCATTCTGCCTGAGGCCACAGAGGGGCTACCAAAGTCATCCTGAGACTCTGTGAACTCATCAGCCTATTCAGAACTTGATGGATCAAACAAAACGGAGGGAAAGCATACAACTCCAGGTTGTCGCAGGGATGTTGGAATGCGTCCTCCGCTAAAGCTATAGGATCTGGAACCACTGAACAGAATATCTCTAGGTTCCTGTTGAACCAAGTTGCAAAAAGGTCCCCTAAACCTGGAAGAGCTTGTCTGCTACTACCTGATGCAGGGACCACTCTGTGCCTAGGATCTGATCCCACGACTGAGTTTGTCTGCAACCACATTCTGTTTGCTTGGGATACACCTGGCTGAGAGCTCTACCGAATTGTTGACCGCCCACAGGTGAACCTCGACAGTCAAGGCGTGAAGTTGATGTGAAATGAGCCCCCCCAACCTGTGAGGGAGGCGTCTGAAAACAAAAGGAAGTCCGGTGGGAGAGAACACAGAGGGACACCCTTCAAAAGATTTCTGTCGTCCAACCACCAACGAAGGTCTTCTCTCACTTCCAGAGACAGAGGAACCTTTAACGGGTGAGTCCCCCGCCGGAGATCAAAATTTCCCCAGTCTCCATTGTAGAGACCAAAGATGAAGACGCCCATGAGGGACCAGCTTCTCCAGGGAAGACAAAACTCCCAGAAGAACTTGCCACTGATGAGCTGACTGATGTGGTTCCGACAGGAAGTCGCACGCCACCACTCGCAACTTCCCCAATCTCTGATCTGATGAGAAAACTCTTGCAGCTGCTGTATCGATGACCGTGCCCATGTAGAGAATCCTTTGACTGGGTACGAGGTTTGACTTTTCCTGGTTGACCACGATGCCCAGTTCTAGACAAAACCAAAGCAGACGATCTCTATCCGGCACCAGCTTCTCCCTAGAATCTGCCAAGACCAACTAATCATTGAGGCACCTCAGCAAACGGATCCCCTGAGCATGGACCCAACTTGAGATGAGAGAGAAGACCCTTGTGAACACCTGAGGGGCTGTGGTCAGCCTGAAGCACAGGCTTCCTGGACGTTGGATGAATAGGGATCTGGAAGTATGTGTCCCTCAAGTCTATCGACAGTATGAAGTCGCCTTCCCTCACAGCTGCCAACACTGAATGCAGGGTCTCCATTTTGAACCTTGTTTTCCTGATGAAATGATTCAAGGTGGATAAGTCGATCTTCAAAATGTGACTGTAAAACCTCAGAGATGAACGCACCACTTCCTCTATCGCATCCTTGTCGAATGGCAGTAGATACCCCACCCGAAGGACATCTACCACCCACTTCTCTGCCCCATAACTCTGCCACTTGGTCAAATGGGCCACCAGGCAGCCCCCACCCGTGGCACAGGAGAGGAAGAGGCGCCTAACCTACCGACAACCCCCTTTACCTCTGCCCCTGGGGCCCCTTCTCGGCTTAAAGGAACGGGAACGAAAGGGACATTGGTCCTCTGACCTAGGCTGGGACGAACGGGGAGGCCCTGCCGAAACCAAACTCCTTGATAGCCTACCAGGCGATGATCTTCGTGACTGCTGCTGGGCAGGGGGAGGAGGAGCCGGATGTCTCCGAGGACAAGACTCCAACTTAGACACAGCCTGGTGCACTAATCTGTCCTTGGTGTCAGCATCCTCCAGCTCGGTCTGAGGGAACAGAAATTGTGATTCCAAAATATCTCCATTCCTCAATGCCAACAAGGACTCAGGGTCAACTGATCTTTCCATCATGGATAAAGCCGCAACTCTTCTAATCAGGAGAAGATTAACCCATAAATTAACACTGAGGTGAGCCAGCTACAAAAACACCTTGCCTCCGGACTGCAACAAACTGGCAAGAGAGGAAGCACTCACCAACCCCTCTAGGGACCTGTCAGAAGCTATCTTGGCAATGACCGTAGACCAGAAGTCCAGCCAAGAAGCCGTCTGCAACATGGAGGCATCCTGTGAAGACAAGGACGGAGCCAACGACCTCACCTGCTCCAAAGTCAATCCCAGCTTCAGATGAATGACGTCCGGGTTAAGATGAAGCGACATCAAAATAGCAGAGTTCGTAGCATAGTACTTCCTATGCCTTATGAGAGGCAGAGGTAGCAGCTTGGCAGAGCCCCAAGAGCGAAGCAAAATGTCCCGATCTAAAACAGAGGCGTTAACCTTATGCAAGACCGACTGGATGGGCACAGGAGTGGCAGATGTATGAATGTTTGTTGGTGAGGAATCCCAAACACTTGAGATAGAATGAGAATCCCTCGGAGTCGAACTCCTGGAAGAACCAGGGAGAGGGGCAGGCAAACACTCCTGCTGCACCAACTCTGCACTCATAACCTTCAACCTCCTGACAGGCACCTTGAGATCCTTAAGGAAGTGATGTCATAAGTGGCAATGAGGTCACGGCTTCCCCTCGATCCAAACGGGAAGCAGATGCTACTGGCGGAGGGATACAAAATGACTGACCCAGTGATGTCACTAGCGGGGCTGACGTCATAGCTTCCCTCTGACTTGAAGAAGTGGCATTTGTCACTGGTGTTGCAATACAAAATGGCTGACCTCGGCTACCCACTAAGACGAGGCCAGGAGGAGGGGGGAGGGCTTGGACAGCATGAGGAGAGGGGTAGCAAGCATCCATGAAGTGCGCCAGCAAACCCTCCAAGGATGGTGGACCCCGTAGCCCAAGCATCCCCCAAAGCTCCGCCATTTTGGACGCCTCCAACTCTGAAATAAAAGACAATGATGAAAAAGCCTCCTCCTTCTCGGGAATCAAATTATCTCCCAAAGAAGGAGCGACATTACATAAATCAGCCTGAGGGCCTTCCGATACTTTCAATGACGAATCGGGGGAAGAAAAGGAAGGAGACAAAGGCACAACACTACTATGGGATGTGACAGCAGCAGGAGACGAACCATCGGGAGGAGGAAAAGCAAAAACCCTCCCAAGAAGGAAGATCAGAAACACTATGATGCTCCCTCTTGCTATAAAATAACTTCCACTGCTCTCTAGGCCATGCATGGCATTCCGTGCAGGGATTCGTTATTGTACAAACGTTAAAGCGACACCTACTGCAAGTAATGTGGGGGTTGGTCGCAGCTGAAGCCAAAAACGAGAAAGCGACACCTACTGCAAGTAATGTGGGGGTTGGTCGCAGCCGAAGGCAAAAACGAGAAAACAGAAAATGTGGAGTTCCGGGGCACATGCGTTGACGAGGCCAAGATGGAGCAGAAGAAGCCATAAAAACAGCACACACACACACACACTAAAACACAAGCAAATTGGGCAATGAACCGGGTAAAGGCTGAGAGGTCAACCACAACTCTTGTCCAGGCGGTTAAGAAAGACTGACGCGGTGGCGTGGGTGCCTGGTCCTTGACCACTCTTCGCCCGTTATATGCATTCGTTGCCAGATCTCACAAGATTCCTAGCTTTCATCAGCGATTTAACCATATCCAGCTGGGCTCTAGAAATTATCCTATTGTTAAGACCGAAGGTTTGTTCGCGTATGAACAATGGAAAGAGTAGGATGAAAGAGATGGAAGAGAGCCAGTCACTCCCCAGCCATACTCATTCATACCAAAACAACGAGACGAGAAGTAACCTTATCCAGTTAGAGGAGGTGGGTAAACTACACTACTCATTACGCAGCCACCATCAGTCCCAAAGAAAATGTGTCTAAGGACCTGTGGGAAATATCCCATAGGTAATGAGAGTTAAAAGTGGTCTGTCATGCCCAGATCCCTGCATTCAAAACCAGATTAACTGACTAGTTCTTACGGAGCTCTTTTACGAAGTATACTGGTGTTGTCTACGCCAGTGGCAGAGTACGCCTTCCTGATCGTATCATGAAGTAAGAAAGACAGTGTTCTTGGACACTTCATTCTGAAACCTCAGGTGTTACCGAAGAGTCGCCAACACTCAGGCCAGGGATATCGAGTCCTCTTCAAATAGCACCTAAGTGCTCTAATGGGACATCACCAACAGTCACTCAGGGAGGGGATGTTGAAAGATTCGAATCTAGCGTGAGGGACATAGATTTTGAGTCTTCACTAGAAAGTCAGGGAGGAAATTGAGCATACCCAATCCCAAACCCCTTGAGTACTATTTTACATTGAAGTGAAGACTATGCAATTCCCCAACTCTCTGTCCATGCCAGGGCTAGAAGGAAAACAGTCTTGAGTGTCAGATCCCTGTCTGAGGACTCTCAAAGGGGCTCTTACAGTGCAAGAGTCAGGCTCTGTAACACAAGAGTCACATCCCATGCAGGAGGTCTGAGATCCCTGGGTGGGCAACACCTTTCGAAGCTCCTCATGAGTAATGTTATTTTGTAAGAGGAAGAGATATCTATACCATTCAGCTTCAAGACTAGGCCTATCACAGCTGATACAGAGAGGAGCTTCTCTTGGGGGAAGGAAGACGAGGAAGTCCGCAACCTGCTGAAGGGTGGCTCCGACCAGAAAGATACCCCGTCTATGACACCAACCACAGAAGATGGTCCTCTTTCCTTGATATCCATTGCAGAGGACTGTCTGAGGTATCCTGAAATCTCTGTTGCTGCTTGGCGAAAAAAGCCTCTCGTTCGCAAGAGATGGTGGATAACCTCCAGCCATGAAGACACTGGGAAGGCACTGCCTGACGGTACCATTTGGGTGTCACCAGAATCATCTGAAGATTTGAGGTGGTCACACTCTGTTGATCATCAGGTAGACTGAACAACCTTTCTGCAACGTCTTGGTATAGGGAACACTCAGTATCTATCACCTGTTTCTGGCGGCTGAGCTTGTCTGCCACTACATTCCTCTTGCCTGGAATGCATCTGGCTGACAGCTCTACTGAGTGGGCTGTGCCCCACTTGTGCACCTGCATTGTTGACTGGTAAGCAAGAGAGAAGAGAGACCCCCTTGCCACTACTGTGGTACTATTGCTCATCAATACAACCGAGTGTCCTATCACTCGATCCTGAAACTCTTGGAGAGCCAGAACGGGCTGTCTTGAGTTCGAGGATGTTGATGTGAAGGTGATTGTCGTGATGGTTCCACATTCCTGCAATCAACAACTCCTCTGTGTTTATGCCCCATCCCTCGGTTGATACATCTGAGAACAGAAGCATGTCCGAAAGGAATGCAAAGAACCACTCCTATGAAGAGGTTCCTGTCATTGAACCACCTGTCCAAATCCTCTCTCACCTCCTGTGAGAGGGGGATGAGAGCGGATTGAGAGTCATGGGACTGTGGTCAATAAAGTAAACTCTCGTTATAAGCGTGTTTGATAATTGTAAATTTGGTACAATGCGATAACGGTAAATTAAATTGCTGAACAACGCGGTTCAAAACCCGAAAATTGCACTCAAAACTTTGTGTGTATGTTGTTAAAATGCCTGGTTGTTCCAGGCATTTTAACAACATAATGCTCTGCGTATTTTGTTTACAAATTATCCCGCCGAATGATTAAGCATTAAACTTAAAAGACGCCAAATTACAATCACCTAACTTCTTTACCTCGATATCTTTATGCCATCTCCTAAGTTTTAGTTCAAAAAAGTTCAAGAGAATGATGAAAGCATTGTTTTAACATTATACCAGTTGCATAAATGTGTACAGCCATGAACAACTGAACGAGAAACAATTTTTTTGCTATGTGCAATCAAATCAGATAACAACATCTGTTTTGCTTGTATTTCAACCATCGTAAGATAGTAAACAATTACCGTAGTTATGTTATAAATGAAGTTATGTAGAATAGGACTGATATAATTTTATTTAATAACTTTACTTGCAGTGAGATCATCAAGGCAATATACTGTTAAATTTAAACTGCAAGTTGTAGCTGAAGCTGATAAAATAATATTCAGGCATGGATAAAACTCCCAAACTTTGATAAGAATTCAAACATAACCGTAGATAAAACTGAGAAAATTATTTTAAAGAAAACTACTGGGCATGATTCAAAGAGCACATTTCACTGTTGTTTACACATCGATAAAAGAAACAACGTAAAGCTCATTTTACGATGAAAACAAGTGAAAATAACGAACAGAATTGCTGGATTTTTATGCAATCTATTGAAAAAAAATAATTAGTTCACAATGAAACATATTAAAGTAAAATTTCAGCTTAACCCTCTTACGCCGATTGGACGTATTAAACATTGAGTCAAAATGTCTCCCGTATGCCGATTGGACGTATTATACATCGGCTCAAAAAAGTTTTTTTAAAAATTTGCGGAAATATACTTATAGGCCTACCAGCCGAAAACTTTTGAATCACGCGCCTTGGGGGATGCTGGGAGTTCACGGATCAAGGCGTTGTTTTGTTTACAATCGTTAAGCAGGCGCGCAAGCGTGAATTTCTTTCTTATCGCACTAAAAAGTATCAGTGACACATCTCAAAAATTATTTCATCACTTTGACATAATTTTTGCACCGTTTTAAATTATCTGTTACATGGAGTATTATATATGAAAATGTGCGCAATTTCATGTAGAATACAACACAAAAATACTCATTATTGTAGCTTTTATCGGTTTTGAAATATCATTACATAAATAACGATAAGTGCCAAAATTTCAACCTTTGGTCAACTTTGACTCTACCGAAATGGTCGAAAAACGTAATTGTAAGCTAAAACTTTTATATTCTAGTAATATTCAATCATTTGCCTTCATTTTGCAACAAAATGTACGTCTCTAGCACAATATTTCGATTTATGGTGAATTTATGAAAAAAACTTTTTCCTTACGTCCGCGCGGTAACTCTTCCAATAAATTTTTTTGTGCGATTGTCCTAATGTTTGCACCATTTTAAATTTGCCATTACATATAGTTTTATATATGAAAATGTGCGCAATTTCATGCACAATACAACTAAAAACAATCCATGATTGTAGCATTTATCATTTTTAAATATTTTCATATAAATTACGATAAGTGCAAAAATTTCAACCTTCGGTCAACTTTGACTCTACCGAAATGGTAGAAAAACGCAATTGTAAGCTAAAGCTCTTATATTCTAGTAATATTCAATCATTTATCTTAATTTTGCAATGAACTGGAAGTCTCTAGCACAATATTTTGATTTATGGTGAATTTATGAGAGAAAAAAAAAAAAAACATTTTCCTTACGTCCGCGTGGTAACTCTTCCGAAAAAAATCTGAAATTTTTTCGTGCGATTGTCGAAATGTTTGCACCATTTAAAATTAGCCGTTATATAAAGTTTTATATATGAAAATGTGTGCAATTTCATTTAGAATACAACGAAAAATAATTGAAGGTTGTAGCTTTTCTCTTTTTTGAAATATTTGCATATAAATCACGATAAATAGAAAAAAAACCACGTTCGGTCAACTTTGACTTTACTGAAATAGTCGAAAAACGCAATTGTAAGCTAAAACTCTTACAATCTAGTAATATACAGTCATGTATCTTCATTTTGAAACAAATTCGAAGCACAATATTTAGATTTATGGTGAATTTAAAAAAAAAAAACTTTCTTTCCCTCCGCGCGCCGATTCGCGGCCGCAAATCTCCGAAATGTGTACGTCGCATTCTCCTAATATTTGCTCCTTTTCATATTAGGCGTTTTATAGTTTCATATATGAAAATGTGTGCAAATTCATGAAGAATACAAAAAAATATTTAAAGGTTGTAGCTTTTCTCATTTTTGCAATATTTGCATATAAAAAAAATATATATATAAAAATTTTGACATTCGGTCAACTTTAACTTGTCGAAAACTGCAATTCTAAGCTAAAACGCTTACAGTATCGTAATATTCAATCACTTGTCTTAATTTTGAAGCAAATTGGAAGTCTCTAGAACAATATTTAGATTTATGGTGAATTTTTGAAAAAAATATTTTTTTACGTCCGCGTGTTACGAATTCATGCATCATTTTGTGATAATAGTATTTTTTCTGTGCTTTGATCGTTTTACATGGTGTTATATATCAAAATGATCAAAATTTAGTGTAAAATACAACTAAAAATAAAGTAACTCGTTAGCTTTAACCGTTTTTCGCACAGCTTGATTTGAATACAATTATGTATGATTTTTTTTTTTTTGTCGCTACCATATACTATCGCATTATTTATATATGATAATGATATTTTTTTTTCATTTCTGATGGTTGCATACTAAACTTCAGGCAATGACAAAAAAAAGGACCCAAAAATAAACTCTTAATCTTGAAAACTAAGCGCGCTGTGATTTTTTGAACGCTCACTCCAAACCCGCCTCGGCATACGGGAGACGTTTTGGTTTTTAGGGCTTAGGCTTAAGAGGGTTAAACACGTTGTATTACGAAAAATGACTTAAACACGTCGTATTACGAAAAATGACTTTGTTTCAAATGAGTAACGTATCTAGATATTCATTTATGTTAACTAGGAGCAAGAACATTTGCTGAGAATTGAGTTGAATAAGGGAAAATAAACTCGTATTCGCCATCAGCTGATTTCCAAAACAAAACACTGACCGCTATGTTAACATTTTATGATACGATAATATGAGGATACACAATATTACTGTATAAATTGAAGTAATGTATAAAAAACTTCATGGAAAAGAAGCATATTTATTACACATTTGCATCTACCTGCAAGCCTGACGTCGTTCAATTATGCCAAAGTCAGACTGAATCTAATTCTTGTTTCGGGCTATCATTTTTTTTTTTTTACTAAATTATTATATGATCTGATTCTCGTTTCGTGTTTAATTTCTTTCTCTACTGTATTATCATAGGTCAGAATGCATTGAACCTCCAGAACTAGCCAATAATAATTGAGTATACTGTAGGCTAGGGTACTGTATATGCATTCGATTATCATAGTTACGCAAGGCTAACTCGGTAATTTTATTCAATTTCTCTTTGTACCAAATTATCATTAGTCAATATAAATTAAACTGAGAGAATTAACTGATATCAATACGTAATTACTATACCATATATCCATAGAGAAACTATAGTGTGTAGTGTAGGCTAGGTACATATGTGAAGATGGTACTAATTACCTTAGTGTAGGCTAGGCTATATTCGAGATACAATTATTTCAACAAACGATGGGTTTTTTTTAAACCTAACCCCATAGTAAGTAAGAGAATACCTGTACATGTTTATTTCAAGTTCAGTACGTACAGTGCATTTAGGTAATGTATAAAAAAAACTTTGACGTTAGGTCTATATTCCATTGGGTTACCATTAATTCTTATGGCAAATATGTGTTTCATAACTGCAATTTTGATATCCACAACCATTTTCGGAAACTAATAAGGCGCGGATAACGTGAGTTGACTGTACACCCTTTTTCCAAAGATGACAGGTGACCAATCACGACTAGCCATTGCCGAGCAGACTGCTCCTGTTGAGACAGGACCAGCCGCACTGCCTCTCTGAACCTGCTGATACAAGTCTGAGGGAAAGACTCTTGCTGCTACTGCGTCTATCAGCATGCCCAGATACTTCGTCCTCTGCTTGGGCTAGAGATTGGACTTCTCGAGATTTATCACAATCCCGAGATTGTGACAAAACTTGAGGAGTTAATCCTTGTCCTATAAACAACAGCAAGCGAGCTGCCAGCCAATCATCGAGATACAGGCAGCCCCCCTAGTTATTGGCGGGGGTTCCGTTCTCGCCGGGGTGCTGATAAGCGAAAATCGCCATTAACCGAAACTCGGTGATTTATGGCACTTATGGTACCAATATCCGGTTAATGGCACCCCTGTTAGGTATGTTATGGCGCCATAAATAGCTGATTTTATGGCGTTAGACAAGCGCCATAAAACGGGATTGCCATTAACCAAGTCCACTGATAACAGGGGACTGCCTGTACCTCAAAAAACATATCCTGTGTGAATGTGCCCATGCTGAAACCTAGGTGAACACTCTCATGAACACCTGGGGAATGGTTGAGAGCCCGAAACAGAGTGCCCTGAATTGGTACACTGTCTCCATGAAGATGAAGTGGAGGTACTTGCAGGATGACTGATGGATGGGTATCTGGAAATACACATCCTTCAAGTCCACCAAACGCATGACGTCGTTCTCCATGATCAAGGCAGGCACAGTTCGTGCCATCTCAATCTTGAATCGAGTTTGGAAAATTAATCAGTTCAGGGGAGAGAGGTCTACAACTGGTCTCCAAGCCCCCAAAAGCCTTCTCTAACAAGAAAGACTGCTGTAAAACCCTGGGGACCATTCCAACACGACTTCTACAGTGCCCTTGCTCAGCATCTTCTGCACCTCTTGCAGCAGTGCTGGGTACATATGTGAACCTTCAAGATAGGATTACAGATGGACCAGGTGGTTGGTGAGAGGTGGCAGAGACTTGAAGGGAAGTAGATATCCCTCCCGAAGAACTACTACCCAGGTCTCCGCTCTGTATTGCTGCCATGTTGCCTAATGGCTCAACAGGCAACCCTCACCAATGGCAGCAGCTGGAGGGGAATGCCTCCCCTAGCATTTCCCCTTCTTCTTTCCCTTAACCCCCTTTCCCAAAGGCAAGGAGAGAAGAAGGGGCACCCTTAGAAAAGGAGGACTTCTTTAGGGTCGAGGGTCTAGCCGCAGTGGAGCAGGAAGACCCAGAAGTCTTGCCAATGCCTGGTGGACAAGGCGGTCTTTATCGTCCTCCTGGCGCTTATTTACTGCAGCATCTACCTGCTTTCTGTTGAAGAGGGAGGCAGAAACCAGCAAAGGTCCAAGACCGACTCGAGACTGACAGACCTGGTCACGTGAGAGATAGAACAATGTCCCTTCTCTTGAGGACCCGGTTTGCCCGCAGGTTTGCCGTCTGGTGGGCTAGTCAGGAAATAGCCCTACCTCCAGACTGGCACAGCCTCCCGAAGGCTGAGTCTTCTCCTGGAATGATAGTTCTATAAGAAGCAACAACCTTAAACCTCAGACATAGTGGAAGACCACAGGTCTAGCCAGGAGACTGCCTGGAGAGCTGCCATAGCGGCAGCTTCTGGGGTCAATGCTTCGTGCTGAAAGAGGGATACACTCTTTGCAGTAAAATGCTGCAACGACAGACCAGGACCAGTACCAGAACCAAGACGATCCAGCAGACCTCTTCATAGGCATGTAGAAATGCCTGTGCAAGAAGTAGAGGAGGAGGAAGCAGCTTGTCTGACTGATTAGACCTAAGTAAATTCTCCTGCCCTGAGACAAGATTGTTAACCTGACCTAATACTTCATTAACAAGTGCAGACCACAGCAGCCCTGTCGAAATCCTGGGTTCCTTCTTAGGTCCCTAGAAGGATTTGAGAGGAGAAGGGCAGTCTCCCGAAGAAGAGGCCGTGATTGCTTCCCTGAGATTGCGTGCTGACGAATCAGCAAAGGGCCCTCAAGCCCTTCGAGAGAACTGTCCTCCCAATCTATTCTCTCAGGAGGGAGAATCTTGCCAGACCCCTTGATCCTTCTTCAATGATGGTGGTGTACATCCGGTGGGGCACTAAAACCCCTCTAGGAACATAGGCCCCCGACACTTGAATCCAGCGGGAGCACTCTGCAAGATTTCTCCTAACCACCTCGCTCCTCCCGGTGAATCCCAAGGAAGTAGAGGGAACAGAAGAGGAGGATCAGACACTCATTCCTCTTCACAGCAGCGTTGTCAGGAGGAATGAGCTGCGCAAGATCATCAACCCACGATGATGAAGGCAGAGCGGGTCTAGGAGAGTGTGGCTGCCTTGGTGAAACATTTTCCCAAGGAAAATGCACAGAGGTTCTCGGTGCGCTGCAGACTTGCTCGGCCTTGTCAAACTCTATTGCTCACACGAATGTGGGCAAGAGTCAGGCAAGGCTGTGCAGCCATCAGACTAGAAAGAGATGAAGAGCTAGGCTTGGTTTTCACAGGTAGGGCCGTCACCAGCGCAGCTGGGTCCTTTCTCTTGCCCTGTGCCACTCTGTCACAATGGAGAGAGGTCTCCCCACCACTGACTGTGGTTGCGCCTGGGGTGGGGGCACACTCAGTGAGACTTGTGAACGAGCACCCGACACATCTCAGGTTCCATGGGCAGTGTCCTTAGGACTAGAGACAGGAGAACAAACCTATGTCTGAACTCCTGGGGCTCCTGATAAAGGATGAAGATCCTTAGAAGCCTCATGATGAGACTTCTTAGGGGACGGAGAAGCTACCTTCCTCTCCTTAGGCCAGGAACCCTTCGAAGATGGAGGTGAGGAGGCGGCAGACAATGACGATGAAGACACTTCCCGAGATCTGTTCTTCTTCGACAACTTCCGCAGGAGAGTGTCTGGTCCCCCAAAGGGGCACTAGATCACTCAGCAGGCCCAGGAGCAGCAACAGGAACGACAGGCAATGTCACCTCCGCCACCACCAAGGGGTGACAGATGCAGGAACCACAGGAACAGGCATGGGTGCCATACCATATTCAGGAGGTGGTGGGACTGAGGTTATGGGCACTGGAAAATGATGGGCTGGCAAGTGGGCATGAGTCCCCATCACCACCGTAGGGGTCAAGTTTGTCGGGTGCTGAGCAAAAACCAGGTGGGGCAGGATAACAAAACTATGCGAGTCACCGTAGTGGTAGTAGTGGTGACTACAGCATGAGTTACTGCAGTGTTGGCACTGGCACTGTTAAGGTGTGTCAGCAAAGCATTAACAGATGGAGGCCCCACCAGGCCCAATGAAGCCTACACCTGGTCCAATCCTGACACCTCACCTGCTGAAGATGAAGTTAGGTTATTGGGAGGGGTACCCCCTTGCCCCAAAGGGGTACCTTCGGAGCAACAGGAAACCCTCAAAGGAGTGTTGTTCTGCCACAGCCCCCACACCTCCTTCCTCCCTCAACGTGTCGGAAGAGGAAGACGAATCAGAGGTTTACCCCGAAGGGGAGGCAGCGAGTACAGGACGTTTGCTGGGAGAGAGGTAGGAAGATGAAGGGTTAGCTACCAAGGGTGTGGTAGGGAGCATATTACCCCTAACCACAGGCAAGGGCATCTTCCTTTGATACAGCCTCCTCCCAGCAAACCTCCCCAACTGTGCCGTAAACCAATCACAACACTCAGCACAATGGTTATTTATGTCACACTCATGCTCTCAGCAGGATGAACACAGAGTGTGAGGATCTACATCCATGGAAGAGCGGAAGCTACTGCACTTCCTTCCCTGCACCAAGGGACAATGCCAACCAGGGCAGGCTTAAGCGATTGGGAGTCTTGGGTTTGCGTTTCAATGTTATTATAATCAAACTCACAAAGAACACAACTATACACATATATGCAGAAAAACCAGGAAAAATCCCACCAAGATTGAAAACAAATCAGCTTGAAAACAGTCTGGCAGAGAGCACAGAAAATACATCCTTCCCTGATGATGGCCAGAAGCAAATTGGAAAGTTTATGTCTGGTTGGAAGGGGCTCCCAACTGGATAGGTAGTTGACTACCGAACCGCCTTGTTTAAAGATTTTAATGGCCGTGTCCAGGCTTTATCTTAAGTAATTCCTATTGTAAAGGACCGAGGGTTTTATATTGTGTAGGAACAATCTTGGATTTTGATGAAATCAAAGAACTTGGACAAGCTGTCAAGTCATGAACAGGACGAAGGTTAGTTGCTCTCACTACCCAAGTATCCAAAGAAACAAGGGAGAAGATACTAGTTTGAGAAAATTCCAGAAATAATAGCAGAGACTCCGGTTACCTCTCCAACTCGCCGAATTTGAGGAAATTGTGCACCAGGAGCTCTGAGTTACAGGTTCTTGAAGAGAAGCTCATGACTTGAAACCCCAGTCTCGATAGGGTCTAAGAAAAAATAAAACATTGAAATGTCTTAAGAAGTTTCAATATATTCAAGCAATGTTTCAAATTGCAAATTTGCTAAAAAAAGGAACAAGATGTAGCTGGTCCCTCTCTCCCTGAAGGGGAAATAATCCCCATAGAGAGATGGAGCAGCATTATACATAAAACAGCCGATGACAAAGCAGTAGGAATAGGCCTGAAGCACTTCTACTGTAAGCTGCATCTGTCCCAGGGGAAAGATGAACACAGGAATCTTGGAAGGCTGTGACAAATACATTAGACGCTCACAGGACTTCTTAGGCTGGATAGTAGAATATATGAAATAACAGTATGGGCTTAGATATATATAAAAAAAAAAAAAAAAAAAAAAAAAAAAGCTTGGGAAGGAAGAGAGCAAAGCGAACATTCGCTCTCCAAGACAATTGATGAAAGAATGATGCATCACTGGATTTAGATTTATCTTACTGTTAAGACTTAAGGTTTGTTCTGCGTATAAACAACAAATAATGTATGGCCATCAAACATTGGCAATCAGTTTTTACACCTGGATAAAAATTGCGGCTTGACTTTAAAATTGCAGCTTACCTTTATTCATATATGCAGCACATTTTAAATGACATAAAGATGTGATTCCTCTAGTTTTGGATGTTGCTTTTACCTATTCTAAAATGTTTTACAGCCTGCCCATTATTTGTTTCTTCAACTTCAGCTTAAATTTATTTATACAATTTTTACAAATAATTTTCTCTATTGCATGAAGGATAAATAAAAACTTATTTTAGTGTAACTTGAGGGAGTCACCTTTGAGAATTTACAAGTTTTCAACAGGCTGACAACTATAAAGCAACTCTTAATAATGTGAGATAATTATGGTAACTAACACTGGGAAACATGTGATTCTAGAATTGGTTGTTAGCTTCCGTACTTGCAGTTGTTCATAGCAGTGTTTTGCATGCATTTAGCCTATCAAACATAAATTTCCAGGTTTATTAATTAACAGAACTTTGATGTAATATGAACTATCAGTGAATCTACTTAAGGTGAAAGACAGTAAGCCAAGCCTAGTGTAATCTGATAAACATGAAACTCGCACATTAAGCATAGCCTAGTGTAATCTAGAAAATGCAACTCACATAATACACGAGATATGTGATGAAATCGTGATTTGATGGCAAATTTAAAGGGTCGCATGATACATGAGATCAGATGATACAAGGGTATATACAACAGAACAGGTAACCATAAACCATTTGCTTACCTAAAGCTACTTAGGGTATTTGATGCAAGGTAATTTTTGAAGGAATTTTTTTGGAAAAGTCTAATATGGAATGAAACGTGATAAAAAAGTATGTAATAATTAAACAAATAATAAGTTGTAAGGAGAACCCATTCTATTCAGATTCAAATGTGTTTTTTATACCAAAAACCAATTTTAGGAATAAATATAAACAAACTTTGTAAAAATAAGAATGAAAAGCAAAGAACAAATCATATGAAATTACGTTTGACTTGTAACGATGTCACATTGGATGCTGACTTGTCAATAGCTGACTCTAGGCTGATGCTACGCATGTGTTCTGTAAAATGAAACATGATATTTAGATTAAAAAAATATACACTAAAGGCAAATCTGAATCATATTTTCATTATAACAACTTAAAAAATGACAAGTGAAATTGAACACTCGACAGAGGTTATAAAAATATTTTTATGTGTGGCTGCAGTGAAAACTGTTTCACCTTCTGAATGCATGAAAATATTAGAATTGCTACATTAAGTGATAGGATGGAACTCAAAAGAAATCATGGTACATTAATGAAATGAGGTAAATAAGACTTACTTGCAGTGGCTAGAGACACCATAACCCAGACCCATAACAAGAAAAATGCTAAGAGTACACAAAAAGTTATAACAGGCTGCAGCAGAAGTCCAGGGTGACGAACTAAGCACCCACCAGCATGCCTGAACAATTCAGACACCATAGCAATGTGAGGACGGACATAAACAACCAATGCAATCAGTGCCAGCTGTTAAGATGAAAAAATATATTTACCTTGAAACAGAATTAAACCTATTTTACTACATACTTGAAAATCTACAATATATAATTTCAAAATGACAGAACAGTTCTTTAAATCTCTAAAATGAACGGGAAAAATACATTAACAGGACAATTCCCGGACTGAAAATGACTGTAAATTACCAAATTTCCTGGTATTGAAAGCAAACTTCCAATATTTTGAGAAAAATAACCGTGCACTAAGTGTTACAAGTTGAAGGCTTTCTTTTGATTGATCTGCTGTGTCTCAAAGTACATATTGAAGTAACATGGCTTCAGCTAATACAGTATATTGACTATTGTAATTTTTTCAAATGATTTATTTAAAAATTCTATTTTTTGTTTATTTTAAGTTAACAGACATTAATATTCAATAATCCTTCCTGAAGTTTACAAAACAAGGAACTAAAAAACTTGAAAAGGTTACCAAGTAACACAGTACTGTATAAACATACATGAATGGGACATGACCATGTTGGTTTACAATGGATTTTGCTATAGTAAAATTTTATATAATGCAATTTTACTTTTGTCAGTTAATAATACTCTATTACAATCAGGGTCATATAAGAAAATGGAAATGGGAAAAAACAACCTTAATATTGACATAAAACATTTACAAGTTGACTTGTCTACCAGTCTACAAATACGAGAATGGATCACTGTGACTGCATAATTTTTTTAATTTTATGACACTTTTGTTTGTTATTTTAATTAAGTATAATTTATACACATCATTTACAGGTTGTATACAGGAGTTTTGATTACCAACAGGCAAAGATAACCTTCCTCTAGGGCAAGATACGAGGTGTGATCATAAAGTATTGGGATTGTTGCTATAGTAAAGGAGTTAACATATGCAGAATGAGGCCACTAAGGACAGATTGACCTTGACCTCCACTGTGCATGCACACTAAGTTTTTAGCATCCTAGCTCACTTCTGCTCTTTACAGCAGTGATTGGAAAGGAAGGAAAATGTGTAGGATGTGATTATCACATCAACTATGATCTACAAAGTTGAGCTGAGAATCTGCATCAAATTTTGCCAAAAGCTTGACAATACCTGCACACATACTTATGCAAAGTTGCATAAAGTGTATAGAGAGGAGTGTATGAGCCACAAAGGAGTGCAAGTGATTCAGACATTTACAAGATTGCCAATAAAATATTGATAGTGACGAACTTTCTGGGAGACCAGCAATCACCAGAACTGAAAAAACATCAAAGTTGTGCATGCAGCTGTCAGGAGAAATCATCGAATCACCATTCGTGAGTTCTTAGTTTAGTTCAGTCCATTCTCACTGAAGATTTGGGTGTGAAACACGTGTCTGGCAAGTTTGTGCCTAAACTGCTTTCAGCGGATAAAAAGAAACTTGGGTTTCAATTACGCAAGATCTCCTTGATTAAGCCAAGAACGGTGGCCCCGAAACCAGTGTCGGAGGAATGTTGGTAAAATGCAATCACCTGATGATTTTAAAAATGTAAACATTACCAGAATGCAAATGGCACCTGATCGCTTTGTTCATAAATTATAATGCAATGATAATATACTAATATGCATGAAATATACTTGCATACAAAACATAAAACAACTTTTCTGGGCTAATCCTGTGTCGCTCCGTGAAATGTTCCTATAGCACTCATTTCTGAGGTATAAATATTGCTAAATATACCAAAGAAAAAACTACATGGATAATACCAGGATAAACCTGGTTCACTCACCCCTGTATTAGGGTGTCAGTATAAAACTGGGGCGAGTGATACCACTACCAGAGGTCTCCTGCCATTTAGTCTCTTCCTTTGTCAATTCCCCTTTTCAAATTAGGCGCCACACCAGCACCATCTACCGCCCACTACCGCTACTACTAGCGCCTCGATAGCCTTTCCTTTAAATAGCACTGTCGTGTACACTTGTGTCTTTGACAGTAACAACATTATTTTGGAATAATGTGAGATGCAATAAACGCCAGGAATCTTCGGTATCTAAGTTGAGTACTGCAATTATCAATTTGTGTTTGTAAGGGTAGCGAAATTAATCATAAGTAAGTTTTAGGTGTATGTTACATAAAGGGAGCCTAGCTTGCACCGCTCCCGAGTCAGCCATTACATACATCGCTACCCGTAACTTTTATTTATGACGACTTCCAATTGGTCACCTATACTAATTGTAGTCGCATTGATATTGATTTTGCACTCACTCAAGAGTTACAAAAATTTATAGATGTCCTGACGTTTTATAATAGATATCCTGGTGCGAGGATGATTTGGGCCTACTTCCACAAACCAAGGAGATTCCTCCTTGGTTTGGGAAGTAGGTCAGATGGGTATTCCTTCCAACTGGAGAGGCTTCTCCCCTTCGATTCGTCGGATTGGGAGTTCAGCCTATCTCTCCCCCCCCCTCCCCCTTTTCCCTTGGTCTGCTTAAGGAGGATACCTCCTTCACCTTACCAGGCTGGAATTCCCGGAGGGAGGGGTGTAAGGCCCTTAGGGACCTTATTCTGTCTCTTGAGCCTCCCTGGCCTACCTTGCCAGATCAGGATTGAAATTACATCTCGGGAAGGTTAAGAGAACTACAATGGTATCAAAGTAAAGAAAGACTGGGAAACCAGCAACTTAACTTGAGCTACCTGTGACTGAGAAGCTAGAGCACATACAGTCTACCATGAGATTCTTTCTTTGCTATGTTGGTAAAGATGAATGCTTTGTGTGTTTTACTGGAATAATTAATTTTACTTAATTACAAGATAAATTTACTTTTCCATATTTGAAGCATCAAAGCTCCACCTCTCAAAGTCAACATTAAGTAAAGATTTTACTGTGAAAAGAGTAAACTTACTGTCATGATTGTTGAAATGATAGCATAAGCCAAAAGAGCTCTCTCATTACGAACGCTCTCTTCAAGGATTTCATAATCAGGCAAGTTGTTGAGCTGAAGATGCACACTAGTGTAGCTCCACCACAAAAGAACTGTAGCAACTTAAAAAAAAATAATTCAGTATAAAGATCATGCCCACAATGATAATTACCTCTAAAATACCATAAAAAACTGTACTGTTCCTACATGAATGGATCTTTACTAATTAAATCTCTATACTATACAAACAATTTTTTATATAACTATTCATTTAATTCAAACTTAGTTTCCAATTCATTAAGAAATCATCAAATCATTGTAATAGTACCAAGTTAATCAACCTTTTAAATACTTAATATGTATATACCATATACAGAATTTGCTAATATTACCTGCTATTACATATACTATACTATACATAAGGAATGCACTGCAGTCATTTTAATTGTGCATTCAGTGCATGAGTACAGTAATACCTAAATCTTACGCAAGGTTAGGTTCCAGACCCCCTCGCGCAAGAAGAATTTTTGTATAAGTTTGGCATGGCTTCTAAAAATTAATGCGAGGGTTACTTTCCTGGAGTGAGCATTAATTAAAAACGCGTTATTTAAACATTTTTCCCATAAGAAACAACAGTAATAAGGGGGGTTATGTTCCTGGACTTGGGGAACTCAGTACTAAATTATTAATATACAGTTTTTCGAACAAAATTTTCAAGAAATTTTTGTAGTTTGTCAAACAAATGCTCGTACTTTGAACTGACTGATTATCTTGTTTATACTTGTATTCTATGGCCTACTGGGTCTTAAAAGTTAAACTGTATCCATTTTTTTTTCATTTACAATACAGTATATAGTTTAATGATAACAATATTCGACAAAATAAATAAAAGTATAAAGCATTTAATGTAAAATATACCCTTCAATATAACGTTTAGCATAAAAGATGTATAAAATCGTAAAAGGGATTTTGACGTAAGGAAAAATCTATTTCTGGGCGATTGGTTCGTGTCGCCCAGCGAAATATCCCTTTAATCCATTATTTCTAAGGTAAATGCACTAACAAATACCAGAGAATAAATAAAATAAAGAAAAGGTCAGTATAACTGACTCGCTCACCCTCCAAGAGGGCGTCGGTATGAACACTAGGGCGAGTGAGACCACTACCACGAACCTCTTACCAATAGAAATCTCCTACGACAAAACCCCCACAAGAGGGGAGCCGACAGCAACTACTACTACTCCATCCCACGCTACCGACTGCTGCGCCTCTGGTGGCCATCCTGATGTTAGCAGACAATCTTGAGCGCAGGGATGGGTAGGGTGGGATTTCGCTGGGCGACACGAACCAATCGCCCAGAAATAGATTTTTCCTTACATCAAAATCCCTTTTCTGGGCTCAGTTCGTGTCGCTGCGCGAAATCGTACCAGAGAATTAGCACAAGATTGTAAATGAAAATAAATAAGGTCTCAATAAAACTTAAAATAAAATAAAGTATTATAATTGCCAAAAAAAAAAATATACATATACACAATTATTTATACAAGTTAGAAAAATAATACTTAAAATTAGCTTAAAGTTAACATATATGTACAGGGCTTACATGGAATTTATGTTGAACTTAACATGTGTATACTTATTACATACAGTTGTAAATAAAGCAATTATAATAATAAAATGATTCTGAACAAACTTAGACTATAATATAGTAAATAAATTTATATGTCTTAATATACAAAACCCGTAACCATTGTAAATGGAGATGTGTCACCCTAGCATAAAAATAAGGGGACCACATCATAGAGATCATTATATACAAACAATTGTGGGTGACCCTAGCAAAAAAATAAGGGACACCCACTGCACCATCACAAGAGCAGCTAAGACTCAAGGTAGACGTAGATGAACATGGTAGGTATAGACAAACTGTTGAATGAGATAGGTAGAAAGGAGATCTGGATCTTCAACTTAAGATTAATCAGAGTCGGGGGAAACTATGTTACCCGCCGCAACTGCTGAAAATTTCAGAGCTTCCAAGGACTTTAAGTAATGACGCTTAAATACTGTCGGCGATTTCCATCCAGTATACTTTTTCAAATCATCAAAATTCATGTGTTGGAAATAGTTAATTGAGGTGGCAACTGCCCTGACATCATGAGCTTTAGGGAAGGAATCAGGGTTTGCTTGCTTAATAAAGTACAGGATCTGTTGCCTGATACCTTTAATAGATAAAGTACCACCTTTTTCTCTCCTAAAGAGAGGACCCGAAGAGGATGAGGATGTCCTGGACAGAAAGGCTCGTAAGGTCGATACTGGACAAAGAGAAACATCTTGCGGAAGGGGTATAACCTTCCACGGTTCCCACCTCAACAAAGGATCCTCATTCTTTGCCAAAAAGCTACGTTCCGGAGAAAGTAGAACTTCCCCTGAGGGAAGAAATTCTTTATGATTCGGATCTCTGGATAACGCCGACAGTTCTGAAATTCTAGCTCCTGAAGCCAAGCTTAATAAAAATAGAGTTTTTCTTAAGAGCATTATAAATGAACATGTCGTATTGTCTGTTTCTGAAGCCAGCTTTAGAACATCATTCAAGAACCACGACACTGACGTAGACCTTACTGAAGGTCTAAGTCTAGCACAAGCCTTGGGAATAGACGAGAAGTAAGAATCTGTCAAGTCTATGTTGAAACCGAGTTGAAAAATCTTCTTCAAGGCTGACTTGTTTGTCGTAATAGTGCTAGCTGCTAAGCCTTTTTCAAATAAAGATCTGAAAAAGGATATAGCTGAATTGATTGTCATGATTCTAATATCTGATTCTCTCAGGAAGATTGCCAACTTTTTGACTGCAGCATCATACTGTCTCAAAGTTGAATCCCTTTTATCAGATGCCAAGAAAAGAATATTTCGTGGATCAATATCTGCATCTTTTTTAGCCGCAAACTTCATGAAGTCCATAAAGTTAGGGTTTTGAGAATTCCTGAGGAAGCGAACACAGTCTTCGTTTGTACTGACTGGGAGAGCCTGGGATTGGGAATCCGAAGAGGACGAAGACCCAGTTCCAGAATCAGAGGGTAACAATTGCTCTTCGGCCAGTCTGGGGCTACTAGAGCTACTTGACCCTTGAACGTCCTGAGTTTGTTCAGTACCTTCAGGAGAAGATTCACTGGAGGAAAGACATAAATCTTCTCCCAGTTGTTCCAATCTATGGACAGGGCGTCCGTGGCATAGGCCAGAGGGTCCAGGTTGGGGGCCACATAACATGGAAGTTTGTGGTTCGCTTGAGATGCGAATAGATCTACTTGCAGACCTGGAACCCTCCGGAGAATCCATTGGAACGAACTGTTGTCCAGTGACCATTCCGACGTTTCTCACTCCAGCTATATGGGTGGAGGAGAGGTGCCAACTGAACTTGTCCGCTAGGGAGAAGATGGCTACCATGACATGATTCAGATGTCATGACTTGGAGCCTCCCCTGTTTACGCAATGGACTACCACTGCGCTGTCCAGAACTAGCTTTATGTGGGAGTTCTTTGGCGGACGTAACCTCTTCGGAGTCAAGAACACTGCCATCGCTTCTAATACGTTTATGCGAAGCTGGCGGAACTGGGGTGACCAGGTTCCTTGAACCTTCTTGAACTGAGAATATCCTCCCCAGCCGCTTAATGAAGCGTCTGTGTGGATGGTAATCCCCGGAGGAGGAAACTGAAGGGGTACTGATATTGACAGGTTCTTCACTTTTGCCCAAGGGCGCAGACGATTCCGTAGAATCTGTGGGACTGATGATAACTTGTCCCTGGATCTGACATTTGCTCGTGAGCGCCAGATTCTGGTTAGGTCTTTCAGTTTGGCTTTCATCAAGATGTTTGTCACCGAGGCAAATTGGAGGGAACCCAGGATTCTTTCTTGGCTTCTCCTTGAAGCATATTTGTGCTTTAGAAATTGCTTTACTGACTTCGCTATTTCCTTTCTCTTGGCTGATGGAATCGACAGAGTATGGGAGGATAGATTCCATTGAATGCCCAGCCACTGAAAGTTGGACTCCGGAGTGAGTCTTGATTTTGTTCTGTTTATCTTGAACCCCAGATACTCTAGGAACTGGATTACTTTCAGTGTGGCTTTGTGACATTCCTCGACTGTTGGAGCCCAAATCAACCAATCGTCGAGATACGCTACTACCATTATCCCCTGAGACCTCAGTTGTTGGACGACTACTTCCGCCAACTTCGTGAACACCCTGGGTGCCACGTTCAGACCGAAGGGAACTACCTTGAAGGAGAATGCTTGATCTCCTATCTTCAAGCCCAGATAAGGGCGAAAGTGTCTTGCAATAGGGATATGATAGTATGCGTCTGTAAGATCGATAGAGGTGGTGACGGCCCCACGGGGAAGTAAGGTCCGCACCTGCGAGATAGTCAGCATTTTGAACTTGTCGCAGCAAATGGCCAAGTTTAAGCGGGACAAGTCTAAGATTACCCTTCATTTTTGTGAGCCTTTCTTTGGCACGCTGAATAAGCGACCTTGAAACTTTAATCTGTTGACTCTCGCTATTGCTCCTTTCTGAAGGAGGTCCTCCGCATACTCCGTCATTTCTTTTGATGGAAGTTGAAGGAATGGTCTGGATGGAGGAGGATCCGCAATCCAACTCCAACCCAGGCCTTTTGACACAATACTCTGTGCCCAATTGCTGAATCCCCACCGATGCCGGAAGAGAAACAGCCTCCCTCCTACCTTCGAGCTCTCACTGCTGCTGGGTTGAGTGACCTCCGCGGCCTCCACGGAAGTGTTTTCCCCTGTTGAGAGACCTTCCTGATCCTCTCTGACGAAAGGATCCCCTAGCTCTTCCTCCCCTGCCAAAGCGGTCATATTGTTGAAAGGCCTGGCCTTCGAACACTTGGTTAAAGGCTGGGGAGACAGCGTAGGAGGTGGAAGGCTGAGGCTGGGGAGAAATCACATAGATAGGCTGTGACTGAGCCTTAGAAGTAGAGGGTTGGGCTGATTGTACCAAAGGTACAGCCGAAACAGCCTGGGTAAAGCGTTGCTGCTTCTTTTGGTAAGGCTGATAACGCTTAAGTTTCTTCTGAGACTTACCTCTTGCAGCTTGGTCTTGGCGTCTCTTCGCTGTGTGACCCCAACGATCTTTAAGGCTCTGGTTGAGCCTTGTTGCTTCAGCTTGGACCTCCTTGACCATCGACTCAGGAAAGAGGTCTGCCCCCCAGATGTTGGATGAAAGCAACTTATTCGGCTCATGACGAATAGTTGCTTCTTGGAGGACATGCTTCCGGCAGTTAGTCCTGGCTGTAGCAAACTCAAACATGTCAGACTGGACTGTCTGCGTCAGGGACTTGGTGAGGAGCTTGAAGAGCGGCTCAGAAGCATAAGAAATAGCCGCTACTTCTGTCATTGCCATGGTATTAATGGACCTGGCGAGCCTAGTCTTGGCCTCAAATTCAGCTTGAATGAGGCTGTCAGGAAGCCTAGGCAGCTTCTCGCCAAACTGATCCATAGCACAGTCTGGTTTGAGCTTGCCAGCCGAAAAGGTGTTGGGCAATTCTTCCCACAATTCTCCAAGTGAAGGGAGCAAAGGAGATGTGGGGTCTGCTTCCCTTAATTGAGGTAACGATTCCCCCTTCTGGGCAGCTGGAATGGTGACCGTTGCTATCTTGGTAAGAAAGGGAAGAGGAGTTCCCTCCTCCATCGTAAAAATGGTGAAGAGACTCTTGAAGGCTTGTATTCTCGCGTTAGAACAATCCATCTCCTCTAAACACCTGAGCCATTCTCTTTGAGCCTGGTCACGTGAATAAAGGACTGTCTCCTTAGGTACCTTATCATCTCTAGTCATGGCTGCGTCAGTAAGTCTGGCGTAGCCAATGAACGGCGGTTGGAGGCCCTCCGGGTAGAACTCGAAGTCCTCAATCCTTCGAGTACCACATTCCAGAATAGAAATAAGGCCGTCCTGGAAAGGGGCGTATGACGCCACTCTCCAGGGGTTGTTCATAGAGAACGGAGGCAGAGAGTCATGAGGTGGAAGCTGAAGCAGTCCAGTGCCGAAAGCTGGGGGAGTAGCTAGAGGGGCCTGATTAACTCCGGCGATGATATTGTCCTGAGACGTAATCCTATCGGACAACCGGGAGAACATCTGCTCCATGCTGCTCCTCAGAGAGCCGACCAAGTCTCCCATGTGTTGCAACAATCCAGCATTGGGATCCAAAGCCGGAGCTGCTGCGGAGGTAGAGGGATAACTTGGAACAGGTACCAAGGGGAGAGGAGAGACTGCCGGCTCAGCCGGAGTACGGGGCCTCTCCTTGGAAGACCTGCTCTTCGAGGACTTTGAGCTTGAAGCAGAAGCTCTAGACCTCTCTGCTCCGGGGTTTGCAGCCGGAGACTTACGAGATGTTGACGCCGACGAAGTCTTTTTGGACAATGACGACGTCTTTTTGAGGGTTTTCAGTACCTTCTGGCCCTTGATCTTAGGTTTCACCGAAGCGTCGGGAGAAGCATAAAGGAGCTCAGCTCCTGTAAAGCCTTGGAAGGAAGCTGGAGAATTAGCAGGAGAAGAAGACCCAGTGGCGCCCAAGGGAAGCCCTTGGGCGTCCAACGTACCTACCTCGACCAACAGGTCGTCAACACCTACCATCGGTTCTACATTCAAATCCAGTGTCGCGACTTCCGATGAGATATCGTGGCCTGGTTCCTTTATCGAAGTGGCGATCTGCTGTTGGATCGCCGCCATAGTCGGGGCTGCCTCTGCCGGGTCGATGTAACCAGTCGACTTGTCGCCGGGGAAGATCAGGACAGCCATCCTCTTCTCTAGGATGTAGGGCTGTCCCTTGGCGGCGTTCTTCCCGAATCCGCCGACCCAAGCCCTCAGGGTTGCCAGAGCGGGAGCCTGGAAGAGAGGGCGTTCATTAGTTTTAAGTTTAAACTTAAAATTAAAACTTAACTAAGACTAGGCTTACCCTAAAAGTCATCGGGGATGTAATACCCAATACTAAGACTAGGCTTACCCTAAAAGTCATCGGGGATGTAATACCCAATATAAAAAGAGCTTAAGCTTAAAATAAAAGATTAAAATTAAACTTAAGATCTAAAACATTTATTGGAATTTCTGTACGGAGTTGGAAATACTTACCCCGTCTAAGAACTGACTCACGAGATCGTAACATATGGTGCAGGTTTCGTGGAACCAGACCTGCAGATTCCCATGCGGAGTCGCGCACGAGCGTGGGACCTGCAAGACTTCGTGTCCCACATGGGGTCCTGGAGCATGGCGTTGCATCCCGGATGCTCACAGTTGGTGGTCTGTAAGTGAAAAGATACATGAGTACCATAAAAGACATCACTTACAGGCTAATAGAACTCCGATGCATGCCGGAGAGCGAAAAAATTTTGGGCATAACCCCTCCCTTACCGCCTGAATAGGCTATAACCCCGGAATGATCCGGTGTGACAACGTAGGTAAGGGAGGAACCCGGCTTAAGCTAGCTTAAATTAAACTTATGATAGCTTAAAATAAACTTAAAATATACTTAAGCATAATTAGCACTAAGTACTGGAATAGTTCCGGCTCACGGAGGTGTTTGTCTCCCGGTATATCGACGAGACGGGATGGTTAGTTAAAAGACCAACTGTACGCCTAAGGTCCGCCCGCAAGCGGGGAACCAGCTCCATTCCTCGTGATTGACGGAGCTCCGGTAAGAAAAAAAAAAGCACCAACAATCCGGGAAGGAGCGAGAGGGCGAAACTGACTCGAGCAAACAACAGGGCAACGGAGTAACAAAGGAGGGGGAAGGCCAATCCCCCTACCCAGTCACAACAAAGCACCGTGAAGCAAAGAGAACGGTCAAGTCCAGTCCTGGGTCTGTCCAGCCTCCCCTACTCCCTCCGCGTAGGGAGAGAGGGAGACAGGCCCGGGTGGAGCGAGCGAGGACGGACCTCCCTCCCCCGGCTCTATGGGAGAGCGGGAGGAGGGTAGGGTGACTGGACGGGCGCCTGGCTGCTTCGCGATCACATGGTGACCACGAAGCGGTAACACGATAAAACACACAAAAAACATAGCCTAGGTTAATGCAACCAAACTAATCAGCGAGATGCTATCGTAGATGCAACAAAACTGATGAGAGGAAGCAATAAAACTGATGGGGACCATGATCTACAGAACCTAGGCTACGTTAACGTGCCAGACGCCGTAGGCTAACCTAAAATACACAAAATCACTAAGAATTAAATTAAAATGAAAGTAGGAAAATAAAACAGTAGGAGAAAAAATCCAGGAGTGTACGACTAACCCGAGAGAAAGTCTACCACTCAAAGCTAGCCGGGGCCGATACTAAGAGCTGTGGCTAGGGTCTGGATGGAAACAAATGCCTACGCAAGGTAAAGAAGACATGCATGCATGACATAAACCAAGTAGGCTGGACCCCTAACATAATATAGATAACTAGTAATAGAGCGTAAAGTAAAAAGGGAAGGTTCTAGGTATGGAAGACCAAGAACGAACCCGCCACGAGGCAGAACAATGCCGCCATGCTTCCGGCCGAGAGCCAGTATTTATACCTAAAAAACGGCAAATACTGACTCAAAGCTGGAAAAAAAACTAAATAGGAACCTTACGGATTACTTAACTTAGCTGATGCGATGGCTGAACGCTCCATAACTAGATAAAATCCTCGTAAGGGGCACGAAAAACACAGAGACAAAACAGTACATGTGGTAAAGCGTGCGCTAACAAAAAGGATGGCCACCAGAGGCGCAGCAGTCGGTAGCGTGGGATGGAGTAGTAGTAGTTGCTGCCCACTCTGTGGGTCGGCTCCCCTCTTGTGGGGGTTTTGTCGTAGGAGATTTCTATTGGTAAGAGGTTCGTGGTAGTGGTCTCACTCGCCCTAGTGTTCATACCGACGCCCTCTTGGAGGGTGAGCGAGTCAGTTATACTGACCTTTTCTTTATTTTATTTATTCTCTAGTATTTGTTAGTGCATTTACCTTAGAAATAATGGATTAAAGGGATATTTCGCGCAGCGACACGAACTGAGCCCAGAAATAACCGCGGTGACGCAACGCCAAGCTGACATGAGACTGATCGAGGGAGCATTGATATGTTGAAGAGAGAAGGAGAAGAGAGAGTTAAAATATTACTGTATGTATGGAAAAGCAATACAATTCACATAAAATAGGAATTTATCAATGAATTTAACATAAAAAAAAAAAAAAAAAAAAAAAAAAAAAAAAAAAAAAAAAAAAAAAAAAAAAAAAAAAAAAAAAAAAAAAAAAAAAAAAAAAAAAAAGAGTCTTAATTGAGCCAGTGTTCGGTGGGCTGAGTGAGACGATCTAGTTAAACAATATTAACAAAATAGTAAATGAAAGAAAAAAAGCTTTTCACAATAGAATTTAGCACAAATGATTAACAAAATCATTTGTCATTGCCGTGATACACAGTTAACTTGAGGTAGAAGGAGGGAGGGTTTATATTTTTTAGGAATAATGAATGAATGATTTCAAGTTATCATACGTCGTGGTATTGTTGAGGAGAGAAGAGACAGTAAATTATTTACTATAATATGTACGTAAAAGCAGTACCAATTCACATAAAAAATAAAATTATTTCACAATAAATTTAACATCAAACATGAAAACAAATGCATATAGAAAAAAAAAAGCTAGCTCGAATCAGTGTTCGGTGTGCTGAGAGAGAGAGAGAGAGAGAGAGAGAGAGAGAGAGAGAGAGAACGGCTCTGCTTCCCACTGACTTAGCTGATCTGGGATGATTATTCGCCCATTTCTTTCACTTACACTCAATTTTCCCAAACCACTTTTATTTTTGTTACTGCAAAATACCACTCTGGTGACAAAAGCTTGTTACGATATTTTACTACTGTACAAGTAACTCTGCTCTGTGATAAACAAACTGGTGCCGCTTTCAGCTTCTGCATGCCTTCGATTGTTTGTTGAAACGGCTTCCTTGTGAAAAGTTATTTTATCTCTCTCTCTCTCTCTCTCTCTCTCTCTCTCTCTCTCTCTCTCTCTCTCTCTCTCTCTCTCAGACACACACACTATAGATCCTTTGATTGTCTTTATACCTAATATGTGATTAAATTGATTTTATCGACCTTTGCATACTGCAACTAATTCGTCTCTCCTCCCTCCATCCCCCCTGCCAGCTGGCGCCATTTTTACCAAAAAGTTTGTAAATAGTACAGATATAAAATAAAATTGCACAAATTTTACTTCATATAACGCACTGTTTCATTACTTTACACTTAATTTTTGAACACATCAATAATAGAAAAAATGTGAAAAGAGGGACTTTTTGTGTTGACTGGAACAAATTATCCTGACTCCCTTTATTTCTTATGGGGATATTTGTTTCATATTTCGAACAAATCGTACTTCAAACAGCCTTCTGGAACAGATTAAGTTCGAAGTACAAGGTACTACTGTAATACTATGAAGCTCAGATAAAGAAGAAAAACAGAATAAATCTTTCACTTTATTAATAAATAAACAAAGTCTTTTGCTTTCTTAATAAATACAGTATGTATTCTCCTACTTATGATGGGGTTAGGTTCCAAAAAAACCATCATTTGTTGGAAAAATTGAATCTAGAATATAGCTTAGCCTACACTAGGGTAATCAGTACCATCTTTACTTACAGGGTAATTGTTAATATAAGCCAATTCTGGAGGTTCAATGCATTCCGAGTATGATATTCTGTACAAAAAAAAAAGGTGAAAAAAATTGGACATGAAACGAGAATCAGATTCAGTCCAACATCGCCATAATTGAATGGTGTCAGGTTGCTGAAGTTACATTTAATTATAAAATACAAATGTAATGAATATGCATCATTTCCTGGATCTTTTAAAAAGTTATACATTACTTCACTGTATCCAATAATATTGTATGTACATATTCTCATATTATTGTATTATAAAATAACATCATAGCAGTCAATGAGCTGATGGCGAATACCAGTTTGTTTCGCCGTATTTAACTCAATTCTGAGCAAATTTTCTTGCTTCTAGTTAGTATAAACGAATATCTAAGTAGATACTTTACTTATGTGAGACATCATTTTTTGTTATCATACGATATGTTTTAAAATCAAAATAGTATGACTTGAATACGTCTTGCTGTGAACTAAATTTTCATTAGCAGATTGCGTTGGAATCATGTATATTGTGTATAAAAATATGTGATTCCGTTCGCTATTTTAACTTGATTTCATCGTAAAAGGAATTTTATGTAACGTATTTATCTTTTATCGGCATAAAAACAACAGTAAAATGTATTCTTTCAAGCCCAGTAGTTTTGATTAAAATTATTTTCTCTTAATTTGATCTACGGTTGTGTTTGATGGCATAAGTTTACTGGAGTTTTATTTTTGCTCCCGATGCATGATAATAGTCATCAGCAGCTTGAACAGTTTTCTCAGCTTCAGCTACAACTTGGTTTAAATTTAACAGTACTATATTTCCTTGCTGATTTTTGATCTGTAGTGAATACAATTATTACATAAAATTATATCAGTCCTACATAAAGTTGTTTATAACATAACTATGGAAATTGTTTACTATCATATGATGGTTGAAATACAGGGCAAACAGATGCTGATGTCATCCAATGCGTTTGTACTTAGCAAAAAAGTTGTTTCTTGCTTGGTTGTTCATGGCTGTACACATTTACACAAGAAGTATAACGTTAAAACAATATGAACTTTCATCATTCTTATTAACTAGAAGCTGGGATAAAGTTACGCTATTGTAATTTGGTCTCTTCCTCCCTGATTGTACGCTGCTGCCTGCACTGATTGCGAGCGAATTTTAAAAATATTTTCAAAATCACAATTTTTGGAAGTAAATTGTATTTTTCCTAACTATACAAACCAGCTGGACTGGTCGTAAGATTTCTAACAAGGTAGTTTGGTAGTAACTGCTTGTCCGATGGTCGGGAGTCCCGCCCGACTGGGGGTAAACATATCACTTTGCTTTGGGGCCAGGAACAGAGTGATGGGTGGCATGAGGTGGGACTATATGTAAAGGACCTCAGGTTTGTATAGTTAGGAAAAATACAATTTACTTCCAAAAATTGTGATTTGTTCCAACACATAATACAAACCCTCGGTCCTTTACAAAAGGAAGACTCACTTATTGGTGGGTGGAATCTGAGTCTTGTGAACAGACTGGTGTTTGCCCAACCTTGGTTCCCTTCCTGGTAGTAAGAGCAAAGGGGGGGAACCTAGCCTCTGTCCAACTGATCGGAATGTGCACTGCAAGATCAGTGGTTAGAGCTCTGGACCAATTCATAAGAGGGAGGCAAGCGTGCCTCTTATGAATAGCAAGCAAGAACTAGGTCCTACATAAGAGCCAAATATAAAGTCTTGGGTTTGTCTCTCACTGGTGTCCGCTTCCCCCCTTGTAAGGGAAGGGACGGATAAACGCTTCTATCCCTAATGAGAGGGATAGAATGGAGCTCGGTTATGTAGCTTACCTGCATTGTCATCCTGTCCAGCGTGGTGACGACCGCTACCCTCTGCCCGCAGGGAAAGGGAAGAAAAAGAGGAGGAAGAGAAGCCAGTCACACACTCTTTCACTCTCCATTCATGCAGCCTCACAAGGGTGAGATGCTATATTGTCCGGTAAAGGAGCTGGGTAAGCTACACAACTTGTTGAGCAGCCACCATGGGTCCAAGGAAAAAAAGTGTCCAAGGACCTGTGGCCAATATCCCGAAGGTAGAAGGAGGTGAAGGTGGTCTGGTTGGCCCAAACCCCTGCCTTCAGTACCTATGCCACGGACTAGTTCTTGCGGAATGCAAGGGTTGGACCAATGCCTCTGACTTCGTGGGCTCATGGACGAAGGGTAGTGGTGTCAGCACTCCTGTCTGAGTCATATGCCTTCCGGATTACCTCACGAAGCCAGAATAAAACAAGTGTTCTTGGACACTTCTTTCTTGGTAACCCCAGCGCTAACAAAGAGGCGTCAACACTCAGGCCTGAGGTGTCGAGTTTTCTTCAGATAGCGCCACAGCACCCTCACAGGACAAAGCAGCATCTCACCTGCATCATTATTGGTGAAGTCTTCCAGGGAGGGGATCGTGAAGGACTCAAACCTGGCATCAGGGACTGAAGCGTTCTGAGTCTTCGCTACGAAGTCTGGGACGAAATCGAGCGTAACAGATCCCCATCCCCTCGAGTGCTTAACATTGAAGGAAAGACCGTGGAGTTCTCCTACTCTCTTCGCCTATGCCAGGGCCAGCAGAAAGACGGACTTGAGGGTCAGATCCCTGTCTGACGATTCTCGGAGCGGCTCATAGGGTCTGCGAGTCAGGCTCCTAAGGAAGAGTCACATCCCACCCTGGGGGCC
>NC_087203.1:78004093-78030110 GCF_015104395.2 Macrobrachium nipponense | reverse complement strand
ACATCCCACCCTGGGGGCCTGAGTTCCCTGGGTGGGCGAGACCTCTCGAAGCTCCTCATTGGGAGTGATATTTCCATGGAAGTGGAAATGTCGACTCCTTGCAGTTTAAGGACTAGGGCCAGGGCAGCTCTGTAGCCTTTAACTGCGGAGATGGAGAGGAGCTTCTCTCGGTGAAGAAAGACGAGGAAATCCGCTGCCAGCTGAAGATTGGCTTGGAACGGAGAGGCACCCCGTCTATGACACCAACCACAAAAGACGGACCACTTTCCCTGGTATACTGCTGCAGAGGACTGTCTGAGGTACCCAGCCATCTCTGTTGCTGCTCGGTGAGAAAAGCCTCTTGCTCGCAAGAGATGGTGGATAACCGCCAGCCATGAAGAGACAGGGAGTGAACTGCTTGGTGGTATCATTCTACGTGAGGTTGGCACAGCAGGTTGTTGCCAGGGGTAATCTCTCGCGGTGCCTCCGAGAGAAGAGCCAGCAGGTCCAGATACCAAATGGCCCTAGGCCATTTGGGTGCCACCAGAATCATCCGAAGATTGCTGGTGATCCACATTCTACTGATCACCTTACGAATCAGGCAGAACGGGGGAAAGGCGTACACTACGAGGTTGTCCCACGGGTCCGGCACAACTGAGAAGAAAACCTGGAGTTTTCTGTTGTGCAGGGTGGCGAACAGATCCACAACTGGATGCCCCCACAGGTTGAAGAGCCTTTCTGCCACGTCTGGATGTAAAGACCATTCGGTCCCAATCACCTGATCCTGGCGGCTGAGCTTGTCTGCCACTACATTCCTCTTGGCTGGAATGTATCTGGCTGATAGCTCTACCGAGTGAGCTACGGACCACTCGTGCACCAGCATCGTCAACTGGTGCAACAGGAGGGACACTAGGCCCCGTTTGTTGACGTATGCCACTACCGTGGTGTTGTCGCTCATCAACACCACTGAGTGCCCCATCACTCGCTCCCGGAACTCTTGGAGTGCGAGGAACGCAGCCTTGAGTTCCAGGAAGTTCATGTGAAGGTGCCTGTCATGATGGTTCCACACTCCTGCTACCAGCAACTCTTCCAGGTGTGTGCCCCAACCCTCAGTCGATGCGTCTGAGAACAGCAGCATCTCGGGAAGGAGAGTGCGCAGGGGCACTCTTATTAAGAGGTTCTTGGCATCTAGCCACCAGACCAGGTCCTCCCTTACTTCCTACGTGAGAGGAACCAGGAGGGATTGTGGATCCCCTGCCTGTGACCAGCACTCCTTTAGTCTCCACTGAAGAGACCACAGGTGAAGACGCCCGTGAGGGACTAACTTCTCAGTGACGACAGGTGACCGATCACGACTTGCCACTGCTGAGCTGACTGTTCGAGACAGGAACCGTCTGGCTACCTCCCTGAACCTGCTGATCCGTGAGTCTGCGGGGAAGACTAGTGCTGTTACAGTGTCGATCAGCATGCCCAGGTACTTTATCCTCTGCTTGGGCTCGAGATCTGACTTCTCGACATTCACCACGATCCCCATATCGCTGCATAAGTCGAGGAGTCAATCTCTGTCCTGCAGCAACTGTGAGCAGGAGCTCGCCAAGACCAGCTAATTGTCAAGATACCTCCTCAGAAATATCCCGACTGAATGGGCCCAAGCCGACACCAGAGTGAGCACTCGCGTGAACACCTGTGGGGCGGTTGAGAGACTGAAAAAAAGTGCCCTGAATTGGTACACCGTCCCATCGAGGATAAAGCGGAGGTACTTCCTGGAGGACTGATGGATGGGTATTTGGAAATACGCATCCTTCAGGTCCACCGAAAGCATTAAGTCTTTCTTCCTGATGGAATCGAGCACTGAGCTTGCTGTTTCCATCATGAACCAAGTCTGGCGAACGAATCGGTTCAAGCCCCACGAAGACTTCTCCACAAGGAAGAGTGGGCTGTAGAAACCCGACGACTGATCTCGTACGATCTCCACAGCTTGTTTGCTCACCATGGTCTTGACTTCTTCTTGAAGTGCTACGTCCCGAGCTACGTCCCCAGCAGATCCGTGAGTCTGCGGGGAAGACTAGTGCTGTTACAGTGTCGATCAGCATGCCCAGGTACTTTATCCTCTGCTTGGGCTCGAGATCTGACTTCTCGACATTCACCACGATCCCTATATCGCTGCATAAGTCGAGGAGTCAATCTCTGTCCTGCAGCAACTGTGAGCAGGAGCTCGCCAAGACCAGCTAATTGTCAAGATACCTCCTCAGAAATATCCCGACTGAATGGGCCCAAGCCGACACCAGAGTGAGCACTCGCGTGAACACCTGTGGGGCGGTTGAGAGACTGAAAAAAAGTGCCCTGAATTGGTACACCGTCCCATCGAGGATAAAGCGGAGGTACTTCCTGGAGGACTGATGGATGGGTATTTGGAAATACGCATCCTTCAGGTCCACCGAAAGCATTAAGTCTTTCTTCCTGATGGAATCGAGCACTGAGCTTGCTGTTTCCATCATGAACCAAGTCTGGCGAACGAATCGGTTCAAGCCCCACGAAGACTTCTCCACAAGGAAGAGTGGGCTGTAGAAACCCGACAACTGATCTCGTACGATCTCCACAGCTTGTTTGCTCACCATGGTCTTGACTTCTTGAAGTGCTACGTCCCGAGCTACGTCCCGAGCAGAACCGGGAACGTACGTCTGAAGATGGACCGGGTGAGAAGTGAGGGGTGGCCGCAACTCGAAGGGTAGTAGGTATCCCTCCCGAAGAACATCCACTACCAGGTCTCAGCTCCGTAGCGCTGGCAAGTTGCCCAATGGCTTGCCAGGCATCCCCCCACTTCCGGCAGCAGGTGAGGGGGAAAGCCGTCCCTAGCGTTTCCCTCTCTTCGGTTTCTGCTTGGCAGGTCTCCCACGGGAGTAGGAGCCTTGAGAGGAGGGCTGACGCTCACTCCTTGAAGCGGAAGACGAAGGCTGGGTCTTTCCTAACCTCAATGGTGCTAGTGTCTTGGAAGCGGAGGAAAAGCTAGCCAGCTCCGAGGCTTGGCCGCAGTTGCTCGAGGCTGCCCAGAAGCCTTCGAGACTACCTGGTGGACCCAGTGTCACCTCTCAACCGGCCGCCCTGGTCACCTGAGCCAGGACAGAGTCCAGACGTCTCAGGACCAGGTTGGCCCACAGGTTGGTGGTCTGGTGGGCAAAGTAGGAGATGGCCCTACCTCCAGAACGCTGAATCTTCCTCGGGAACGATAGCTCCCGAGGAGGCTGAGACTCTGGATACCGTGAGGGACCACAGATCCAGCCAGGAGACTGCTTGGAAGGCTGCCATGGCAGTCCCTTCCAGGGCCAATGCCTCTGGTTCTCAGCCAGCAGGTGATGGAGAGGCACCCCTGGAGTTAGCTTAACTATCTTCGGGTCAACCTGTTTGGTCGGCAACGGGTCCACTGATGGCACGTAGAAACGCTGCTGGCAAGGCAGAAGAGGAGAAGCAGCTTGTCCGACCTGCTGGACTTAAGCGAACCCTCCTGTCCGGAGACGAGAGCATTCACCTGGCCCAGCACACCATTGGCCAAGGTGGACCGGGGTAAACCCACTGTGCTCTGGGTTCCTTCTAGGGTCCCCAGAACGACTCCAACCTCGATGGAGGGAGCAACCACCGATCCTTCCCCGAGGTTCATTGTGCTGATGAATCAGAGTGATGACCTCTGCGAAAGACCTCTGTATCTCGGGGGTGATCGCGTCCTGAGGAGATGGACTGTCAGATCCATCCAGGCCGATCACCTCTCGAGACACTCTTCCTTCAGGAGGAAGAACCTCCCCAGACCCGTCGTGGTCTCTTCCAACTACTTGTGTGTACGACCTGCTAGGTCCAAGGACTGAGCCAGGATCGTAAGCTCTCATGGTCACGGTCACCCCTGCTCGCCTTGCTCCTCCCGATGTAGCCCGAAGAGTTGAAGGGACAGGTGAGGTAGACCTGACGCTCCTAACCTGCCTACCAGCGGAGCCGGTGGGCTGGGAGGACTGTCGGCAATCGCCACCGTGATCGAGCTGCAGGTCTGGACAGTGGTCTCCGTGAGGAGAAACGCTGGACCGAGAACGATAGCGTCGGTCCTATGAGTCAGGAGAACTGCTACCAGTTGTGCAAGCTGTCTGGTCCCGGTGGGAGCGATGGTCAGGTGACTGGTAGTGTCCACTGACACGGTGAGAGCAAGCCACATCCTCTTGACGCGCCACGGTTCCTGGTCCAGCCGAGGCTGGACCTGGTGACCGTGGGGACCTCTTCCTAGCCTCGACACGTGGACGGACTGGTGGGACTGTCACTTCAACCCTGGGAACCGGGAGATCGCCACAAGAGCAATCACCAGCCTGGCGAGAATCACCTGAACAACTCCCACCAGTCTTCTGCTCCGTTCCTGGGTCCTGACGGTGAGCAGGCTCAACGGTTTGGACCCTGGCTGGTAAGTGACTGTACACTCAGTGACGCTCACGAGCAAGCGGCCGAGACGGTTCCTGGGCCGGAGGTGGTACCTCTGGAGCTGGGAGCAGAGGTACCAGCAGTAGCTGGTACCCCTATGGTCCCCGTCTTCTTCTTCCCTGGGGAAGGAGAGACCCTTAGAAGTCTCTGTGCAAGATTTCTTAGGTTGGGGGGCCAGGCCACCTTCTTCTTCCTCGGCTGTGGGGCCTTGGAAGTCGAAGGGGAAGAGGCAGCAGAAGACGACAACGAAGAAGACGACAGAGAAGACGACAGAGAAGACAACACCTTCCTCTTCTTCCTGGACTACTTCTTCTCCAACTTCCTCAGGACAACCGAAAGGTCCTCCATCCAGGACGGAGCTGGGGTAGTTGCGGTAGCAACTTGGCCAACAGCATCTGTCTGGAGGAACCTGCAGAAGGAGCAGCACAACCATGGGCAGGAACGGAGACAGCAGGAAAAGGCACAGGAACCGGTGGGCGGTGAAGTGGGGAGCTCTTTGGGGACTCAAAGTCAGGGGATGGGGCGAGGACAGCAAAACCAGGCGGCGGAGGAACCAAGTCCTTCCGCAGCACAGACGTCAGCGGGGCTTGTACGGCGGCTGAAGGGGTCACCGAAGTCACATGCTGTGTGTACACCAGGTGTGGCGGTGCGGCATACCCTGGCGTTGAAAGGGTGGTGGTAGTCATTGTCACTGCCCCATGGGTCACTAGGGCCACAGCCAGATGTTGCAACCGCCCCTGGATACTGGGAGTGCCTGGAATACTCAACGAACACCATACCTGCTGGAGGTCTCCACCCATGGCGGCAGACACACCTGGGGAAGCAACAGTCGGGTTAATGGGGGGGGGGGGGGGTTCCTGTTTGCTCAGAGGGGGAAAGATCCCACCCTGAATGGACCAAAGACCCCGAGTACAGCTCTAGGTCGGGGTGTCACGCTCCTTCCTCTGCGCTGGACAGATCGAACGGAGAGGTGGAACGGGACACGTCCCTCGAAGGGGAGAGTCATATGAGGGAGCTGGCTAGGAGGGAGGAAGGAAGACGACATGTCAGTCACCAGAGCTGTTGAGGGAGAGCTTTCTGACGACACCTTGGCAATTTTATGAGGCTTCCTCCTCCTCTCATAGAGCTCCCACTGCTCCTCCGACCAGGAGACCCAAAAATCACATGGCACGGCCCTAGAGCACTCACGCCCTCGGCACCGTGTACACAATAAATGAGGGTCCACAGAGTCACTGGACCTAAATGCCCCATACTTACGGCCCTCCACACCAGGGCACACTTTCCGGCTGGATGGGGGGCAAAGGGGCTTCTCCACTTCGTGGGCTTGCAAAATTTGTGATGCAAAACCACAAAATAAAACAAAAAAGCAATAAGTACTTACAGTGCACACACACTAGTAATACATCAAGGAAAAGTGTGGAAAAAACACCTCAGTTGTTGACATTCAACGAAAATCTCACGATGAGAGGCGAGCACGTCTACATCCGACAGCGGCCGAAAGCAAAGTGATATGTTAACCTCCAGTCAGGCGGGACTCCCGACCATCAGACAAGCAGTTACTACCAAACTACCTTGTTAGAAATCTTACGACTGGTCCAGCTGGCACTGAGTAGTAATTCCTTATGTAAAGGACCAAGGGTTTGTAGGTATTACGTGTCGGAACAAATACTATTGTCATTTCAGTTTTAATTGCTTACCCCACTGTAAAATCGGATTATCGTAAGATGAATTATCGTAACTTGAACACTGCCTGTACATAACATCTTTCGCTTCATTAATAAATAAATACATATAGTGCACTGTGCTATGTCTTTGTTTAAGTTGACGGCTGTCGTCTGCAGTGCTGATGCACGAGTTTGAAAACAATGCTTGGGCGCCATTTCGTGTTAAATGGAAATTTTTAATTGAGAGATGACTGTATGACCCTAATCATGCTCCCTAATTATTAAGCTAACTTTATAATGAAATTAAAATTAATGTAATTTCACTTAAAAGTTAGCTTAATACACTACCCTTAAAAAAGAAATAAAGTTAATAAAAAATATAGGAGTGCGTGAAGATTATGTACACAACGTATTTTCTCTCTTCTCTCCCCTTCCGACCAACTGATCTGTTTTTAGAAGTCTTCTCACTCACTTTTAAGAAATTCTTTATTCTGTCTCTTTCTCTTTACTTTGAAATTCCTTTTCATGACCAAGCAGTGCTTTATATTTGGACTAACACAACTCTTAGTTTAGTCATGTGTTTATGTTTAAGAACAGTGCATTTACAGCTCTAGACAGTAAAGGTAGAAATAGATCAATTAAAAATTATCTACCATTAACTGAGAGAGAGAGAGAGAGAGAGAGAGAGGAAGAGAGTGGAGAGAGGAGGGAAGGTGGAGAGGGGGGACGAGAGAGAGTGAGAGCGAGAGATAGAGGGAGCGGAATAGAGAGAGAGAGAGAGAGAATATGTAAAAATCATTTGACAGCTCTGATCTCAAGCTTCTAGTGGAGTTAAAAAAAAAAGAGGGGAAAATTTTTTTTATACACATCATTTTGTAACTATAGTTATATTATTATTATTATTGTATGCTGGAAGTAAACCCTCTTTTAAACATGTTTTATTAAAAGTAATTGCTGCCTCAGCTGCATTAATTTTATACAGGTTCTTCTCTATTTTTCTAATTATTGCTTTCTCATTGTTGCTTAAACTGGTGAGCAACGCACCGAAGGTTGACATATCTCAATTGGGTAGAACGATTGGATTTTTATTGGTAAAAATTCCAGTTGGGGTAGTCAAATTTTCGGGTATATCCCGTAGAGTTTATTACAGATAGAATTGATGTTAAATTCTATTTCTTTTCTATTCTTTCTATTCTTTCCGGACGTTTCGTCTGAATAAACCTCAGACATCCTCTTGGGCGGAGGTGGGTGAAGGACTGAAGTGAGAAGGTGAGTCCAGGTGCTTATATTGCGGTGGCGCAGCGGGGGTGTCGTGCCGCTGCCTTTTCATTGGCTCGTGGGTGGGAGCTTCTTTTTCATTGGCTGCCTGGCTGCGGGCTCAAGCCAGCTCCCGATCGCATGCTCAGCAGGCGCGCCGATCTTCTCAGCTGCATATCATCACGCCGGGCTTCATTTTGATTGTGTAAAGGCCGCGTGACGTCACTGCTGGTATTATTCATCGTATTAATGTCACTGCTGGTATTATTCGTCGTATTAATGTCGTCTTGGATTGGGGCGTTTTCGGGCGGCGATATGGTGATGTTTGCCGTTATTGGAGTGTTTCTTCGGATGCAGGTCGGGAGCAAAAAGGCCTCCTGTGTCGTGTTCATGGAGGGCCTTTGCTCCTGGATGAGTAACGCCTCCAGGAGGCGCAGACGGCGAGGGTCGGGTGCTCTCCCTATTATCATGGTGTTACGGATGATACAGTCGCGGGAGATTGTGTCTCGGTGGGCGATGAGGGCGTGGTTCTTGATAGCCCCTTCTTGGGCATGACAGGAGATTCTCTTTGCAAGACGCATGGTAGTCATTCCAATGTATTTCCCAGGACATCCTCGGGTGGGGCATATGTATTGGTATACTACGTTCGTCTGCTTGAGGGGGTCTCCTGATGGCGGTGAGGGGTTATTTTTCATGATAAGGTCTTTTGTTTTACGGTTTTTGTAGTATATTATAAGGTCCACTCTCTTGCCTTCTTCAATGGGGAGGATGTTTTCCTTAATGATCTTCTTCATCGCCTTCTCCTCGCGGTATTGAGAATGCATGAAGGCCTTATAATATATCGTGATGTTCTCGGTGGGGCGGGGTCGTGGGTCTTGTTCCTCGTTCGAGTACCATCTTTCGAGGGCGGTGCGCACTTCTCGATTGATGAGCTTATTGGAATATCCGATATTCACGAGCATCTGTGAAGCTCTATCAAGCTCGAGGTGTGTGCCCTGCCAGGTAGAACAATGGGAGAGGGCCCTTTTCACAAAGGCTCTGACAGTATGTTCTTAAACCTGTCTGGACACTCGCTATCCCCGTTGAGGCACATTCCTAAATTAGTTTTCTTCGTGTAGACAGAAGTGCGGAGACCGTCTTCTGTCTTCGTTATAAGGACGTCGAGGAAGGGGAGCCGATCGTTGGTGCTAAACTCGACTGTATAGTTTAGCACGCAGCATTGCTGGATCGGCGACGTAGGGCTTCTACCTCATCCTCGGTGTCGACTTGTACGAAGATATCGTCTATGTAACGGGCGTATTTGCGGGGGTGCTGGCTCTGGGCGAAGACCCTCTGTTCTACGGTGCCCATATAGAAGTTGGCAAAAAGGACTCCCAGAGGAAAGCCCATGGCAACGCCATCTTTCTGACGGAACATCTGTCCTCGGTGGGTGGAGAAGGGGGGCCCTCTTCGTACAGATGTCCAGCAAGGTGCTCAAAGAGGCTTCAGGGATATTGAGTGGGGCCGTCGACGGGTCTCGGTAGACTCGATCCATCATGATGTCTATGGTCTCGTCGACGGGAACATTGGTAAATAGGGATTCTACGTCGAGGGATGCTATGATGCCGGTGCCGGGGGAGTCGCGAATTTCTTCAAGGAACTCCACCGATGAACTCAGGCTATAGCGGCTCGGGACGTAGGGAGTCAAAATTTGATTGAGGCGCTTGGCCAAGGCATAAGTCGGCGCGGGCGTCTGCCTGATAATCGGGCGGAGAGGGTTGCCTTCCTTATGGGTTTTCACGTTCCCATAGAGGTAGCCAAGACTGAAGTCCCCTTGGATGGGCGGAAGGTGGACTGCGTTGGTTGCGGCATTAATGGTACTGATGACACGGTTGGCATCCCTTTTGATGTCTTCCGTAGGGTTCCGTGTGAGACGTTCAAACTTTGAACGTCTCACACGGAACCCTACGGAAGACATCAAAAGGGATGCCAACCGTGTCATCAGTACCATTAATGCCGCAACCAACGCAGTCCACTTTCCGCCCATCCAAGGGGACTTCAGCCTTGGCTACCTCTATGGGAACGTGAAAACCCATAAGGAAGGCAACCCTCTCCGCCCGATTATCAGGCAGACGCCCGCCCCGACTTACGCCTTGGCCAAGCGCCTCAATCAAATTTTGACTCCCTACGTCCCGAGCCGCTATAGCCTGAGTTCATCGGTGGAGTTCCTTGAAGAAATTCGCGACTCCCCCGGCACCAGCATCATAGCATCCCTCGACGTAGAATCCCTATTTACCAACGTTCCCGTCTACGAGACCATAGACATTATCATGGATCAAGTCTACCGAGACCCGTCGACGGCCCCACTCAATATCCCTGAAGCCTCTTTGCGCACCTTGCTGGACATCTGTACGAAGAGGGCCCCCTTCTCCACCCACCGAGGACAGATGTTCCGTCAGAAAGATGGCGTTGCCATGGGCTCTCCTCTGGGAGTCCTTTTTGCCAACTTCTATATGGGCACTGTAGAAGAGAGGGTCTTCGCCCAGAGCCAGCACCCCCGCAAATACGCCCGTTACATAGATGATATCTTCGTGCAAGTCGGCACCGAGGATGAGGTAGAAGCCCTACGTCGCCGATTCCAGCAATGCAGCGTGCTAAACTATACAGTCGAGTTTAGCACCAACGATCAGCTCCCCTTCCTCGACGTCCTTATAACGAAGACAGAAGACGGTCTCCGCACTTCTGTCTACACGAAGAAAACTAATTTAGGAATGTGCCTCAACGGGGATAGCGAGTGTCCAGACAGGTTTAAGAACACTACTGTCAGAGCCTTTGTGAAAAGGGCCCTCTCCCATTGTTCTACCTGGCAGGGCAAACACCTCGAGCTTGATAGAGCTTCACAGATGCTCGTGAATAACGGATATTCCAATAAGCTCATCAATCGAGAAGTGCGCACCGCCCTCGAAAGATGGTACTCGAACGAGGAACAAGACCCACGACCCCATAGTGGACCTTATAATATACTACAAAAACCGTAAAACAAAAGACCTTATCATGAAAAATAACCCCTCACCGCCATCAGTAGACCCCCTCAAGCAGACGAACGTAGTATACCAATACATATGCCCCGCCCGAGGATGTCCTGGGAAATACATTGGAATGACTACCATGCGTCTTGCGAAGAGAATCTCCTGTCATGCCCAAGAAGGGCTATCAAGAACCACGCCCTCACCGCTCACCGAGACACAATCTCCCGCGACTGTATCATCCGTAACACCAGGATAATAGGGAGAGCATCCGACCCTCGCCGTCTGCGCCTCCTGGAGGCGTTACTCATCCAGGAGCAAAGGCCCTCCATGAACACGACACAGGAAGCCTTTTTGCTCCCGACCTGCATCCGAAGAAACACTCCAATAACGGCAAACATCACCATATCGCCGCCGCCCGAAAACGCCCCAATCCAAGACGACATTAATACGACGAATAATACCAGCAGTGACATTAATACGATGAATAATACCAGCAGTGACGTCACGCGGCCTTTACACAATCAAAATGAAGCCCGGCGTGATGATATGCAGCTGAGAAGATCGGCGCGCCTGCTGAGCATGCGATCGGGAGCTGGCTTGAGCCCGCAGCCAGGCAGCCAATGAAAAAGAAGCTCCCCACCCACGAGCCAATGAAAAGGCAGCGGCACGACACCCCCCGCTGCGCCACCGCAATATAAGCACCTGGACTCACCTTCTCACTTCAGTCCTTCACCCACCTCCGCCCAAGAGGATGTCTGAGGTTTATTCAGACGAAACGTCCGGAAAGAATAGAAAGAATAGAAAAGAAATAGAATTTAACATCAATTCTATCTGTAATAAACTCTACGGGATATACCCGAAAATTTGACTACCCCAACTGGAATTTTTACCAATAAAAATCCAATCGTTCTACCCAATTGAGATATTTCAACCTTCGGTGCGTTGCTCACCAGTTTAAGCAACAATGAGAAAGCAATAATTAGAAAAATAGAGAAGAACCTGTATAAAATTAATGCAGCTGAGGCAGCAATTACTTTTAATAAAACATATTATTATTATTATTATTATTATTATTATTATTATTATTATTATCATCATTATTATTATCATTATGTATTTATTATGTTTGCATTCCATATCACTATACTCTTTAAATTTTATATACACTAATTTTATATCTCGTGATGCATCCCCCTTTAAATTAGCTTCAAAATTATGTCTTCCATATTCACACGATATGTGAGAATAGTATACGGTAACCAAAAGCAAACCTATACACAAATGTTTTTGTAATTTAGCAGTCATCTTATACTACAGATATGTAATGAATTCATGGAAATTTCCCATAATTTTTTACCTTGTCTTATCTAAAGGTATTTATACTACACGGAAATGTGCAGTAACTCAATTTCCCTAAGAATTTTTCACAAATGGGATCTTAAAACTTGGTAAACAAAAAATCAACTAGTTGATTATCATGTATTGCCTCTTTCCTTTTACAATATGTATTGTATTCAAAAGGAAAATCTGTCCTATCAAAAGGACATAAAAATACAAGAACACTAATATACATACCAGAAGCAACAATGGAGACAGCAATAATAATGGCATATGACACTACAGTTGCCATGTAATGCAAACATATCATCACAAAGCATGACAGACCTGATGGAGAGAAAACAAAAATTGGATAAATACCATATTGTTACGTAACTCTAAATAACAAAGACCTAAAAACATAACAAAATACACTAAAGGACTTGAAATAATAATAAACTTGACATACTTCCAACATACTGCATCCCCAGGTTGTTCTGTCTTTACCTTAGAGTTTGGTAGTTAAAACAAGTGGTCAACCAGGTGATAAAAAACTTCATTGCTAGTACAGGGGGCCCGGGGTTAACAGCGCAATTGCTTAGCGGTGAATCACTTTTACGGCTGTCGTCAAAAATATTCATTTAGAAAATAAGGCATTTTAACATATTTTTACTGCACAATTTTCGCTCAACAGCGCCGCTAGCGTCGTTATGTCTATCGAGTTCATAAATTTGTAGAAATGCCGTTCAGACCATAAAGGTTATGTAAATGATATTAACAAATTTTATGGAGAGTTATTATATAGGTATTAGGGTAAAATATATGCCTCTGACGCTGTTCTATGCCGAAAATATCGAGTTACAGAAGTGCAAATTTAGCTATGGATGTGTCGATTTTATAAATGTTCATCCTTTTATATTTAAAATGTGTATGAAGAAGTACTACATATAGGGTACAGGCAGTCCCCGGGTTACGACGGGGGTTCCGTTCTTGAGACGCGTTGTAACCCGAAAATCATCATAAGCTTGAACATCATCAAAAATCCTAAGAAAACCTAACTTTTAATGCTTTGGGTGCATTAAAACCTGAGTAAACTGCATTCTTATTGCATTTTTCATAAAAAAAAACTATCAAATATTAATTATTTTGCATTTCTGGTGTCATATTTTTTCTGGCAGATCAGCGTTGTAGGTGCCGTAACCCTGGAAATAATTTCTGATAAATATAACTGAAAAGCACCTTAACCTCGGAACGTCGTAAGCCGAACCAGTCGTAACACGAGGACTGCCTGTATTTTTATTTCTGCACAGAAATATGATATAAAGGCAGCTTTTGAAATTGCGCTTCACATTATCCAAGAGGATGTTTTTTTATGTTCTTTCTTGTGAGCCGCCGCCTGCCGCTCTTCCAAAAATATAGAGTTAAGAAAAGTTCAAATTTAGCAATCCATGTGTCAACTTTAAAAATGTTCATGTTTTTATGTTTAAAATTTGTGTGAAAATATATTACGTACAGGGTATTTTTATTTCTGCACAGAAATATGATACAAAGGCAGCTTTTGAAACTGCCGTTCATGTTATCAAATACGATGTTTTTTCATGTTCGTTCTTGTAAGCCGCAGCCTGCCGCTCTTCCGAAAATATCGAGTTACAAAGAGTGCAAATTTAGCAATCGATGTCGATTTTATAAATGTTCATGCTTTTAAGTTTAAATGTGTATGAAAATATAGTACGTATAGGGTATTTTTATTTTTGTACATAAATATGATACAAATTAAGGCAGCTTTTGTAACTACCCTCCATGTTGTCAGAGGATGTTTTTTCATGTTTGTTCTTGTCTGTCACTGTTCCAAAAAAGCATGGTTTTATTTTATTAATTATGCATCTTTTCCATAAATCCTTTAAAAAGTTATACATTACTTCACTGTATCCAATAATATTGTATGTATTCTAATACTGTTGTATTATAAAATACTATGACAAACCTAAGCCAGTATTTTGCAGAGCAGCCAATGTTTTGGTTTGAAATCAGCCAATATTGAATACGAGTTTGTTTCACCATATTTAACGCAATTCTGAGTGAAATTTCTTGCTTCTAGTTAGCATAAACTAATATCTCGATAGTACTTGACTTATATGAGACAAGGTTACTTTTCCTTATACGACGTGTTTTTAGGTGGAAATATGAATTGAATAGGTCTTGTTGAGATTGTGAACTAATTTTTTTTCGTTAACAGATTACGTTGGCGGCATATTTATTGCGTAAAAAAATTATGTGATTCCGTTCGGAATTTTCCTTTTTATCATCGTAATACGAACTTTAAGTTATTTATCTCATATCAGCATGAAACCAACAGTAAAATGTGTTCTTTCAAGCCCAGTAGTTTTGATTAAAATGATTTGATCTCAATAACATCTATGGTTGTGTTTGATGGCATACATTTAATGGAGTTTTATCCTTGTAACCGATGCACGATAATAGTCATTAGCAGGTTGAACAGTTTTCTCAGCTTCATTTATAACTAGGTTTAAATTTAAGAGGGTATTTCCTGATTGATCTTTTATCTATATTGATCTTTGATGTATAGCGAATAAAGTTATTACATTAAGATATCTCAGTTCTATTCTACATAATGTTATTTATAACAATTACGGCAATAGTGTACTATAGTACGAGGATTGAAATATAAACCAAATGGATGTTATCCAATTTGGTTGTATTTTGAAAAAAAAAAAATTGTTTCTTATTTGGTTGTTCATGGCTGTATATGTTTACGCAACGAGTATAACGTTAATACCATACTTTCATCGTTCTCTTTTGCTGTTTTTGAACTTATGTAACTAGAAGATGGGATAAAGTTAGGCTATTGTATAATTTGGTCTTTCATAAAATCGGATTATTGTAAGACGAATTATCGTAACTTGAACACTACAGCTATCTGTACATCTTATTACAGTGGACCCCCATATTTGCGTTCTCCGGATTTGCGGATTCGGGAACATTTCCCCGCATTATTCGCAGAAAATTTACACATTTGCGGTATTTTTCTATGATTATCAATTTCATCATAAAATACACTTTTTGTGATACAACTATTAAAAAACCAAGTATAAAAATGTTTAGTGGGTTTTTGTTGAGTCTTAACTAACAAAATAGGCTGTTTTCAGCGTTTTTATGGGGTTCCAACTATTCACGCGTTCTAACTATTCACATGGGGGTTGTGGTATGCATCCCCCCACGAATATGGAGGGACCACTGTATGTCTTTACATACTCTAGACACCCAAAGGATTAAAGCTAGGCTTTTTTTCACTTTACAGTATTTATAATATTATAATGTACTGTAGAGTACTACTATACAGTAAATTCTATAGTATTATACTGCATATATATAATTGTACTTACTGTGCCATTGCGGGATTACGGCGCCATTTGACTGGTCTAGGGCGCTGTTAACTGGTCTAGAATTTTGAAAGAAGGTGTGCAGTGGCCGTAGGCTTTAAAATGCTTAGCGTCGAAAATCACTTAGTGTCGGCAGCCAGGAACGGAACCCCTGCCGCTAACTGAGGGCCGCCTGTATTTAGGTTTCATTCTTTGAAGCAAAAATAACCAGTTCATGAAAACTACTTGGATAGTTTGCAAATTGATGCACAATAACGAAAAAAAAAAAAAAATTGATTACAATATACAATGTACAGGCGGCCCTCGGTTAGTGGCAGGGGTTCTGTTCCTGGCAGTCAATGCAGAGCGAATTTTGACGCCAAGCAATTTTAAAGTCTATGGGCATCACACATCTTCTTTCAGAGCACTAGACCTGTTAACATCACCCTACACCACGGTGTAATCGTGCAATAAGTAAAACTATGTTTATGCAGTAAAGTACTATAGAATTTACTGCAGTACTATTATAGTATTATAAATACTGTTAAAGTGAAAAAAGTCTACCTTTAATCTTTTGGGTGTCTTGTGAAGCATAATCCTTGTACAGTGGTACCTTGACCTACAAGTTTAATTAGTTCCCTGGCCGCACTCATAGCTCAATTTGCTTGCACGTCAAATCAATTTTCCCCATTGAAGATACTTAAAATGTCCTTAATCTGTTCCAACCCTCAAAATGCCACCCCATATATTTATGTTTCATGTTATCAAATAAGGAAAATACATTTCTTAATAACAAATTTTGTGTAAAAAAAAAAAAAAAAAAAAAAAAAAAAAAGTATGTAAAGATATAAAAGGGATTTTGACGAAGGAAAAATCTATATTTCTGGGTGATTGGCTCGTGTCGCCCTATGAAAGGATCCTTAATATCATTCTTTCTAGGTAAAATTAATCTAAAATTACCAGAGAAAAACAAATTAAGAAAATGTCAGTAAAACACTGACTCGCTCACTCTTAAAAGAAGTGTCGGTATGGTAATAGGGGCGAGTGGGAATCACTACCACGAGACATTCACCAATTAGAACTTCCATCAAAGAATCCGTAAGAGAGAGCTGATACCAACGGGCGATGCAGCCGCGCTACTACTACTACTAGAGGACGCCACGGACAGCAGCGCCCCTAGCGGACATCCTTAATCTAAAAAACATCTTGTCCTGCATGGGGGGGGGAAAACAATATAGGGTGGGTTTCATAGGGCGACACGAGCCAATCACCCAGAAATAGATTTTTCCTTCGTCAAAATCCCTTTTCTGGGCTCAGCTCGTGTCGGTCTATGAAAGAGTACCAGAGAAACAGACAAGATGGGAAAAAAGGACAAATGAAAAGCAGTTGTAAAACGATGGATATAATATAAGTAAATCAATTACAGCATACCAACTAAGTACTTAAACTAACTTATTCTAAACAGTAATATAAAAGAACGTTAGTAATGTAAAACGCTAACCTTTAAAAATACAAGTAAACCCACAGTAAAATACAATGAATGCAGTGTAATTATAAAACAAAAGGGATTTACTTAGAAAATTATTTACAAAATATACCAAACACATTGTGTCCTTACCCTAGCATAAAAAATAAGGGTAGGTACACTGAAGTACACCATCAGTACAAGTGTGGATGTCCCTAGCAAAAAAAATAAGGGACAATCCACTATTATGATTCAGCGGCTAAGGCTAGATATCCGAGTAGCATGGCGATAGGGTGAGGCATGTTGGATGAGGTAGGTAGAAAGGAACCTGGATCTGTACTACGACTACTATACAGTATCAGGAGAAACAATGTTTCCCGCTGCTACTGCTGAAAATTTTAAAGATTCCAAGGACTTTAGATAATGACGTTTAAAGACTGTCGGGGATTTCTATCCAGTATACTTTTTAAGATCCTCAAAGTTCATATGTTGAAAGTAATTAATTGAGGTGGCTACTCCCCTGATATCATGTGCTTTTGGGAATGAATCAGGATTGGCTTGTTTAATGAAGTAAAGGATTTGTTGTCTAATACCTTTTACTGACAAAGTACCACCTTTTTCTCTCATGAAGAGAGCACCTGAGGATCTTGAGGAAGTACGAGATAGAAAGGCTCTTAAAGTTGATACTGGGCAGAGAGAAGGATCTTGGGGAAGTGGGATAACTTTCCAAGGGGCCCACCTTGCAAGAGGATCCTCATTTTTGGCTAAAAAGCTACGATCCGGAGCAAGTAGAACTTCTCCTGATGGGAGGAATTCCACATGACCCGCATCCCTGGATAGAGCCGACAGTTCTGAAATTCTAGCTCCTGAAGCTAGGCTTAATAAGAATAATGTCTTTCTAAGAAGCATTATGAATGTACAAGACGAGTTGTCAGTATCTGAAGCTAGTTTGAGGACATCATTTAAGAACCATGAAACTGCAGTAGGCCTTTGAGAAGGTCTAAGTCTAGCACAGGCTTTAGGGATAGACGTGAAATAAGATTCAGTCAGATCTATCTGAAAACCTAATTGAAAGATCTTCTTCAAAGCCGATTTATGAGTGGTAATAGTGCTAGCTGCTAAACCTTTTTCAAACAAGGATCTGAAAAAGGATATAGCTAGATTAACTGTCATGGTTGTAGTGTTTGATTCTTTCAGGAAAGATGCTAATTTTTTAACAGCTGAGTCATATTGTCTAATGGTTGACTCTCTCTTATCTGATTCTAGGAAGAGAATATTCTGTGGATCAATATTAGCATCTTTATTAGCCGCAAACTTCATGAAGTCCATAAAGTTGAGGGTCTGAAGAATTCCTGAGGAAGCGAACACAGTCCTCATTTGTACTGATTGTGACAGCTTGGGATTAAGAATCCGTTGAGGTCGGAGGCCCAATTCCAGAAGAAGAGGATACCAGTTGCTCTTGGGCCAGTCCGGTGCAATCAGAGCTACTATTCCTTTGAAAGTCCTCAGTTTGCTTAGGACTTTCAAGAGAAGATTCACTGGAGGAAAAACATAAATTTTCTCCACTGATTCCAATCCAACGACACGGGCGTCCGTGGCATAAGCCAGAGGGTCCAGGTTGGGGGCCACATAGCAAGGGAGCTTGTGGTTCGCTTGTGAGGCGAAGAGATCCACTTGGAGACCTGGGACTCTCAGGCATATCCACTGGAATGACCCGTCGTCTAGAGACCATTCTGATTCCAGAGGAACTGACCGGGACAGAGCGTCTGCTATCACATTTCTACCCCTGCCAGGTGAGTGGCAGACAGATGCCATTTGTGTTGTTTGCTAGGGCAAAGATGGCTATCATGACATGATTCACATGCTTGGATTTGGACCCTCCTCTGTTGATGCAATGAACTACCACTGCACTGTCCAAAACTAGCCTTAGATGAGACTTTCTCGGGGGAAGCAGTCTCTTCAAGGTAAGAAATACTGCCATTGCTTCCAGAACGTTTATGTGGAGCTGGCGAAATTGAACTGACCAAGTCCCCTGAACCTGTTTGAACTGAGAGTATCCCCCCCACCCGGACAGGGAGGCATCCGTGTGAATGGTTAACACTGGAAGGGGATATTGAAGGGGTACCTGCTTGGCTAAGTTCTTTACTTTTGACCATGGACGGAGTTGATTGCGAAGGATCTGTGGATTACTGACAACTTGTCTCGAGATTTGGTGTTTGCTCTCGATCGCCAAATTCGATTTATATCTTTTAGCCTTGCTTTCAGGAGGATATCTGTTACTGAAGCAAACTGAAGGGACCCTAGGATTCTCTCCTGGTTTCTCCTTGATGTTTGTTTGCATTTGAGAAATTGCCTGACAGATTTTGCTATTTCCTTCCGTTTGGCCACTGGAATTGACAGATTGTGGGAAGACAAATCCCATTGGATTCCCAGCCACTGAAAACGAGACTCCGGGGTAAGTCCTGGATTTCGTTTTGTTTTATCTGGAACCCAGATGTTCCAGAAAGTGAACTACCTTTTTGGTGGCTTTGAGACATTCCTCGACGGTTTGGTGCCCAGATCAACCAATCGTCGAGGTATGCTGCTACCATGATTCCCTGAGTTCTCAATTGCATGTACAACCACTTCTGCTATTTTCGTGAATACCCTGGGGGGGGGCTACATTCAGACCGAAGGGCATCACTTTGAATGAGAATGTCTGATTTCCTAGCCTGAATCCTAGGAATGGGCGGAAGTGCCTGGCTATAGGGATATGATAGTATGCGTCTGTAAGATCGATGGAGCATGTGACGGCTCCACGCGGAGTAAGGTCCTTACTTGCGAGAGGGTAAGCATCTTGAACTTGTCGCAACGAATGAAAGAGTTTAGCTTTGGACAAGTCTAAGATTACCCTTCTTTTTGTTGAGCCTTTCTTTGGCACGCTGAATAAGCGACCTTGAAATTTTAGATGCTTGATTCTCGCAATAGCTCCTTTCTGAAGGAGTTCCTCCGCGTAATCTGTCAATTCCTCTGATGGTATTTGGTGAAATGATTTGATTGGAGGCGGATCTTTGATCCACTCCAACCCAATCCTTTGGACACTATGCTCTGTGCCCAATTGCTGAACCCCCACCTGTGGCGGAAAGAGGAACAGCCTCCCTCCTACCTGGGGAGCTCATTGTTGATGGGCGGGTTGACCACCACGCCCTCCTCTGAACTGTCTGCTCCTTGTCGCCCTTCCTGCGCCACGCTGGCGAAAGTAACCTCTCGCCCTACCTCTCGGTTGTTTGTTCAAGGAAGTGTAGCCTTGACTTCAAACGTAGGGTTGAAGGCTGGCGAGATTGCGTAGGAGGTCGACGGCTGTGATTGAGGAGACAACAGGAGGATGGGCTGGTTCTGTTTCGAACTAGCAGGTTGTCCCTGTTGGGTAAACCGGGACGGCCTGAACAAATTGCTGCTGTTGCTGGTGTTTCTGGTACGGCTGGAACCTTTTACCAGCCTTCTTCGGTTTCTTACCAGCAGTGGGGACGGATTCTTGTTTCCTCTTAGATGAAATACCCCACCTGCTCTAAGGCTCTGGTTGAGCCTAGCAGCCTCGTGGTGCACTTCATTAAAACAGCGGACTCTGGGAAGAGATCCGCTCCCCACCCACATGCTAGAAGCCAAGAGTCTATTAGGCTCGTGCCTAATAGTGCACTCCTGCAGAACGTGCTTTCGGCAATTCCTCCTAGCTTGGAAAGAAGTCGAAAGCATCTGTCAGAACCGTCTGAAACTGGGATTTTGCCAAGATCTTAAACAGCGGTTCCGTCGCATATGAGAGAGCAGCCATTTCCGTTATTATCAGAGAATTGAGGGACCTGCCAAACCTGGTTCGCGCGTCGAACTCTGCCTGTAATCAAGGAATCAGGGCAGCCTTGGCAGCTTCTCGCCGAACTGGTCCATGGCGCAGTCCGGTTTGAGCTTACCAAGCGTGAACGTAGCTGGCAAGTTCTCCCACAATTCTCCGAAAGCCGGGAAGAGCGGAGAAGTAGACTCCGCCTCCCTTAGCTGTGGCATGGGCTCATCCTTGAGGACTGCCTGAAGGGTCTTCTCTACTATTTTCGTGGCGAACGGAAGAGAAAGCCTTCCTCTTCCGTCGCAAAAATAGTAAAAGGACTCTTATAGGCCCTGGAGCTTAGTGTTTGTGCACTCCCAGTCCTCAGGCAGTGAACCCATTCCCGTTGGGCATGATCCCTACTGTATAGAACAGACTCCCTAGAGATCTTGTCTTCCCTAGTAAGAGCCGTTACAGTCAGCCTAGCATAACCGATGAAAAGGCTGCGTCAGACCCGGAGGGTAAAAACTCGAAGTCCTCAATCCTCCGAGTTCCACACTCCGGGATAGAGATCATCCCATCCTTAAATGGAGCGTAGGCAGCTACTCTCCATGGATTCTCCATAGAGAAAGCTGGCGAGAGTCGTATGGCGGGAGCTGGAGAATGCCAGCACTTGGCACTGGGGAGACTGCAAGAGGACCTGAGAGAGCCCACTACTCGGTCCTCATTCTCTCTAACCCTGTTAGAGAGATCCTGTATGGACTGGGCCTGATTGAGACAGAGTGCTCGACAGTTGTGCAACATCTGCTCAAATCTCGTCCCCAGGGCGGAGACTTGCGAGCCAACCAACTCGCCCACCTGTTGCATCACCACTGCTGAGAAAGCAGTGGGATCAAAGGTGCTGGGTCCCGCTCCTCCCACCGGCGTTGCCGGAGTGGAAGCGGTGGAGGCAGGAGAAGGCATTGGCTCGGCGGGAGCGCGAGCCTTCTCCTTAGAAGCCTTGCTTCTAGAGCTCTTCGAGTGAGAAGAACTCGGCTTGGCCTTCACCGCGTCGGCGTAGGAAGTCGAAGACTTCCTAGCCGAAGAAGACGAAGACGACTTCCTAGAAGTCGTCTTAGAAAGAGTCTTCGGTTCTCTCTGTCCCTTCACCTTTGGGGGTACAGAGAGAGCGGGAGAGCGGGTAGGGATCTCAGATCCCACAAAGTCCTTTGAAAAAGAAGCGCTCGAAGAAGGACAGGAGAAGATCCAGGAGCAACCCAGGAAAGACCTTGGGCGCCCGACACACCTACCTCAACCAACAAATCCTCTGCCCCTACCGCCATAGGCTCATGTTTAGGTCCAGGGCAGCGACGTCCGGGACCGACTCCTGGGAAGCTACGACCCCGAAAGATTGCTGGAGATCTTGCTGGATGGAGGCTATGAGAGGGGCTGCGGACAAGGGGTCAACATACCCAGTTGACTTGCCCGCAGGAAGATCTGGACGGCCAGCTTCTTGTCCAGGATGTACGGCTGGCCTTTGGCGGCGTTCTTCCCGAAGCCGCCCACCCACGCTTTCAGGGTAGCGAGGGCGACCTCCCTCACACCAGTAGCCTGAAAGAAAGGGCGAGATGAGCTTCTAATGGCGGAACGGGGTTGAACAACTTATGACTAAGAGTTGTTAGTAAAAATGAAAAGGAAGCCTATAATGGACTTACCCCCCTCTCCCAGCTGACCGACTAGTTCGTAGCAGATGGCGCAGGCTTCCGGGTGCCAGACGATCATCTCGTTGAATGACGTGGCACAAGGGGCGTTTGAGGACCTGCACTCATCGTGGACCGCAGGGGTCGTACAACGTCGCGTTGCACGCCGGGACCTGACAGTTGGTAGCCTGTAAGTGGAAAGATACATGAGGTATCAGGAGAACACTTACAGCCTAACAGTTGCTCCACTGGTGCCGGAGCGATAAAGTTAGATTAAACCAGAGCCCCGCCATAATACGTGTGGTAACAAGGTTGGTTGGATGTCCTAGGCTATAGCTCCGCTGAATGGCGGGGACAACAGAAAGAAACCCAACCAGGAGTGGTGGTAAAGGGAAACCACAATGGAAAATGGCGGGGATGGTAGACATATGAACAATAAATTTAAACAATTCATCATAAATTAGGTATATCCTTAAAATAACAATAATATCAAACCTTCCTCCACCCGTCTACTAGAAGATGCCCTGGTAAGAAGCGAGCTCCCTTCCGGTAGCGGGGGAGAGATGTAAGGATATAGTAGGCAAGCAACCGACCACTAGTAGTGCCCACCCCGCCCGCTGGCGGAGCCAGTAATCTATCAACCAAAGGTGCCCCGGCTGCGACGGAAGGCTCCTTTCGTTATAGAAAGGGAAGGTGGCTGAGCAACTGGGGAGGGGGGGAGAAAGGTCTCGGCGTAACAACGGCGGGAGAGAGAGAGAGGGGGGGGGTGGCCTACTCCTCCCCGCCTCAACGACTACCCGCTCGGAGACCCGGTACCTCATAAGTGGTCGCCCTATACCCCCGCTGGGAGGAACCCCTGGCCACCTCAGAGAGGAGAGAGAAAGGCGACTGAGGTTGTCATGACAACCAAGGGGTCCCCCAGCACCTCCCTATACCAGGTAGGGAGGGCAGGCAGGGTAAGGTGCGATGGAACACGTGACCGCAAGTGGCCTAAGCCGCGAGCAACACAACCGTGGGAGGCCACGTGAACCAGGCTGTACCAAACCATGGAACATGCACCTAGGCTAGCCTAATACCCTAAATATAATAAAATTACATCGAAAAGATGGAAAAGACACTTTTAGCAAAAGAAAAAGAAGGCCCAGGAGGAGGCAAACTGTTCCAAGAAACAGAAGCCTACTCGGAGCCAGCGATAGCCGATGAAGAGCAAGAGCCGGGATGCTGGGCAGGAAAAATAATAATAGCCCTAAATACCAAACTAAGAGAAATGGTAGGTGGGCTAAACTAGCTAAAACTCGATGTAAAAGACAATGAACGTAATATAGTAAGCCCATAGTATAAGAAGTCCCAGTATGGAGGACCGCGAATTCTTAACGAGGCAGCATGGCACCACCACGAGACAACCGGGAAACCGTATATGACCTATTAGGAGGAAAATACTGGTTCCCGGAAGATAAAAATGTAGTAAAACTTACTTATGAGTTACTTAACTTAGCCGTTGCGATGGCAGAGCGTTCCATAATGATGAAGAGGATAAATCCCGAAAAAAGCACAGCACAGAAAATAACGCGGCTGCATCGCCCGTTGGTATCAGCTCTCTCTTACGGGGATTCTGATTGGAAGTTCTAATTGGTGAATGTCTCGTGGTAGTGATTCCCACTCCCCCGCCCCTATTACCATACCGACACTTCTTTTTAAGAGTGAGCGAGTCAGTTTTTACTGACATTTTCTTAATTTTGTTTTTTCTCTGTAATTTTAGATTAATTTTACCTAGAAAGAATGATATTAAGGATCCTTTCATAGGCCGACACGAGCTGAGCCCAGAATAAGGTTTTATGCAGTGTACAGGTAACTATAGTGTTCAAATTACGATAATTCGTCTTATGATAATCTGATTTGAAAGAGACCAAATTACAGTAGCCTAACTTGATCCCATCTTCTAGTTAAATAAGTTCAAAAACAGCAAAAGAGAATGATGAAAGTGACGGTTTTTAACATTATACACATTGCGTAAATGTGTACAGCCATGAAAAACCAGACGAAAAACAACTTTTTTCCTAAGTACAACCCAATTGGATAACAACATCTGTTTGGCTTGTATTTCAACCATCATACTATAGTAAACAATTACGCTCATAATTACTGTAGTTGTTATAAATGACGTTGTGTAGAATAGGACTGAGATATCTTGATGTAATATCTTTATTTGCTATAGATCAAATATCAATTAGGAAATATACTATTAAATTTAATCCTAGTTGTAGCTGAAGCTGAGAAAACTGTTCAAGCCGCTAATGACCATCATCGTGCATTGGCAACAAGGATAAAACTCCAGTAAACGTGTGGCATCAAACACAACTATAGATAAAATTGAGATAAAATCGTTTTAATCAAAACAACTGTGCTTGAAAGAACACATTTTACTGTTGGTTTCACGCCGATAAAAGATAAACATCGCAAAGTTCGTATTACTATGATATAAAGGAAAATTGGGAACAGAATCACACAATCTTTTTACTGAATAAACATGCCACCATTGTAATCTGCTAACGGAAAAAAGGAAAAAAAAAAAAAATAGTTCACAATCACAATGAGACGTATTCAAGTTGTATTTCCACCTAAAAACATGTCGTATAAGGAAAATGACCATGTTTCATATAAGTCAAGTATTTAGATATTCGTTTATGCTAACTAGGAGCAAGAAAATTAGCTAGCTCAGAATTGAGTTAAAATATGGCAAAACAAACTCTTATTTGCCATCAGCTGATTTCCAAACCAAAACATTCACTATGTTAGTAGAATTTTATAATACAATAATATGAGAATACATACAATATTATTGGATACAGTGAAGGTAATGTATACTTTTTAAAAGATTTTAAGGAAAATATGCATATCTACTTTTTCTTCTTTGCTTAAAGATGCATATTTACTTTTCCTTCTTTGCTTATCTTATTTTCATCAATATGCCATCTACATAGCAGCAACATCTTGAGCTCGTACGGTCGTACCTCAATTTTTTGTTCGCTTAACAAAGCAAAATACTGACCGAGTTGCACAGTTATATTTTGTACTTCTATCCCATGGAAAAAACAAATTGCAGTGTTGCAAAAACAAATGTATTTGCAAGTTTTGTCTTTTACAAAATCAATTTATGTAATAATTGTAAATATAATTTATGTAATAAAAACGTGATTCAATTATATAAATTAAAATTTTATGATGTACTTGGGAGCAACTGAACAACCTACTCTCTTCAACATGTGAAGGGCTGCTACAAAGACTTCAAATGGACATGCTTACTGCCATTGTATCATATTTATGTACAAAAATAAAAAAAAATACCTTGTATTACATTTTTCATACACATTTCAAACATAAAAGCATGAAAACTTATAACAAAAAGCTGAAGTTTCATTAACAAAATAAGTTTTATCTACCTCCCAAATTAATAAAATATAACCACGTGAAATCTTTGTAAATGCATTTTTCGGAACTGTGGCGGATAAGAACGAACATGAAAAAACATCCTCTGATAAAGCGAAGGGCAGATACAAAAAGCTGCCTTTGTATCATATTTATGTACAAAAATAAAAATATCCTATACATAATATATTTTCATACAAATTTTAAACATAATAGCATGAACATTTATAAAATCGACACATCAATCACCAAATTTGCACTTTGTTAACTATATTTGGAAGAGCAGCAAGCAGCGGCGGACAAGATCGTGTTAACTCTATTTTTGGATGAGCAGCAGGCAGTGGTGGACAAGAACGAACATGAAAAAACATTTCTCGTTGATAACTTGGAGGGCAGTTTCAAAAGCTGCCTTTGTATCATATTTATGTACAGAAATAAAAATACCCTATATATAATACATTATCATACACATTTTAAACATAAAAGCATGAACATTTATAAATAGACACATCAATCGTTAATTTGCACTTTTTTAAACTTGATATTTTTAGAAAAGCAGCAGACGGCAACATAGGACAGCGTCATGAGAATACAGGC
>NC_087203.1:77981593-77999093 GCF_015104395.2 Macrobrachium nipponense | reverse complement strand
TGTCAATACTTATGGGTACCGGAACACGCCAGTAAGACGAAGTAATGACTGATCTGGATCAACCGATACAAAGTCCACAGCGTAGCTTGTGACAGTCTCATACGCTTAGACAGCTGCCAACTGACTGCGTTCGGTTGTGTGAGGCGAGCTGTCCATGCATCCGAGTCGTGTCATGTGAACCCTCTGCTTTTGAAGGGTTATGCCGAAAGACCATACAAATCGTCTATCTGCTGCCACCAATGCTGGAAGGCGAGATGATGATTCTCTCTAGGCATGTGCCTAACAGACGAAAGTCAATTGCCTTCTAGAGACTGAGGTCCCTGATGGCAAGACAGAAGTTCTCATAGTAGTTGAATCTCAACTAAGGAGAAACAATACTACGTGCTGTTGAAGACGAAGGTGATAGGTAAATGCAGACCTGCGTCTTCACAGCTGAATCGAGAGAAGTTAACTCTCAAGATTCTGAACGTAGAAGTCCCGCCGATGACACACCCGCGAAGACGGCTTAATCCCTGTTATTTACAGAGGACCTGAAAAAAGCTAAACCGCTACTTCATTACTGTTTTGAAGAGAAGTTGAGTTGCAATCCTTGAAAGCGGAGCGCTTTTCAGTAATGAAAACACAGGGATTGTACTGCCTGAAGAACCACTTCTCATGGGCTGAATCAGGGAGGACATCTATATACTTGGAAGTAGAGCTGGCAGGGCGGGGAACAGGCGATGTCTTCCGTTATACATCTACAATTCGGGGTGGACAATGAACAAACGCACACCTACGAATACGAGATATATTTAGAAGACAAAACACAGATGTCTGGAGAAATCATTCAGAATCATCGCGGACTTCTGTTACCGTGCGGTAAACAGAAAGATGATAGCGAGTTCTAGTGAGATATCTCTGTCTTGATAATTCTTGCAATGTCAAAGCCGATGCAGTAGAGTGGTCATCAATGTATGTGAGAATTCCAGCCAACCAGAGACCTAAGTCTGTGATTGCTGGGCAGAGATTCGGTTCGGTAGTCAATCATTGCAGAGGAGAGAGACAATATCCGACCGTACTATTACGGAGAGCCAGCTGGTACTGGGCTGCGGCAGGCAAGGCTGGCAGCAGCCCATGCACTGCTAGCTCTCGCTCACTCTCGTCCATCCCTGAGTTGCCAGGTAATCCATTGCCAAGGAGGATGGGTACAGCTAGAACCATCGGGCGCAAAAAAATACGCTCGAGCATTTGCATTTAATCAAAACGGATTTCGGTGAATGCAAACGCTGTGGTGTTGTTGTTGCAACAATACCACAAGTATCTCAAAATCGAAACTGGTAACTCCTGGGAGGTATGCAGGGCAGTCCCGAGTTGCAGTTCAATTAACCCTTAAACGCCGAAGCGATATTTTAAAAATCGTCTCATGTATGCCGGCGGCGTTCGCGAGTGACCGCTGAAGCGGAAAAAATGTTTTTTTTTTTTTTTGTTTTTTTTTTTTTTTAAATATCACAGCAACGCTTAGTTTTCAAGATTAAGAGTTTCATTTTGGGCTCCTTTTTTTTGGTGTCATTCCCTGAAGTTTTAGTTTGTAACCATCAGAAATGAAAAAAATATCATTATCATACATAAATATTGGGATATATGACAGTGCGAAAAAAATTTCATATATAATTGTATACAAATCGCGCTGTGAGCAAAACGGTTAAAACTAATGAGTTAATTTTTTTTCATTGTATTGTACAATAAATTGCAATGATTTTGGTATATAACACATTGTAAAACTATCAAAGCAACACAGAGAAAATATTATCACAAAATGATGCATGAATTCGTAACGAGTGGACATAAAAAAATTTTTCTTCAAAAATTCACAATATATTGAAATATTGTTCTAGAGACTTCCATTTGTTTCAAATGAAGATAAATGAATTGAATATTACTAGACTGTCAGAGTTTTAACTTACAATTGCATTTTTTTACCATTTCGGTAGAGTTAAAGTTGACCGAATGTCGAATTTTTTTACTTATCGTTATTTATATACAAACTCCTCATACATAACTCAGCCCTGCCAACGTGTCTTCTTCCGCTGCAACGATCTCCTCTTGGATAGGTTCATGACTCGCGTAATCATGGGACAAGTCGGACCCCCTTCCAACAGATGACGAAGACAGCTCCCTTCTTGCCTGCCACTCTGCCTCTCTTCTTGCCAGATATTGCGGATAGTTAGCGAACCTCTTGAGGACATTCGGGTCCCACGCACCAACCGAAGGGTACCACTGACTTGCACACCTGCTTCATACAGTTCCTGGGCCAGGGATACCGAGTTATAATAATTATCCATAAACAGGTGGTATTTTTGGTTACGGAAACGATCCACAAGATTGAACACAGTGTCACTCAGCGTGGAGAAGACCCCGGAATACACCGAGAAGTCCACGACGTATCCAGTGTTGGACTCCATAATAAAAAAAAAAATTATCAGTCCATCACTCCATATTTTCTTCAGCTTCTTGGGGTTATGCACTTTAATGCTAAGATGTCCTTTGTAAGGCATCATCCCTCATCCAATGAAAGTTCTTGCTAGGAACCACGAGAATTTTGCACCATTCACGAATGTACTCCAACACTGGGGGGGCGGACTAAGATGAGGCGATCGGGGTTATTCCGGGTATGGCCCTTCGGTTGAAGGCATTGAAATACCTGTCCAAAGCCAGGAAACTATCACTGGGCATAACGCCGGGCACATAGGGCGTACTTAAAAAAAAATTCCGCCTCCAATATTGCCTGACGTCAGCAGCAGGCATCATACCAAAAAAAATGTGGAGCCCCAAAAAATGCGCCATCTTGGTGAGGTTGCAGCCCCGCCAGCAATATAACAATCTCGTCCGTAGTTCGTCACGGCAGTACCGAGCGTAGTCCGCCGTCTCTGCTCCCAGGTATTCCAACAATTCCGAGTAAGGAACAGCTGAATGAACCCCAGAGCAGTGAGAGGAACAGGTACGGTGAGCCCAGTTGCTGCCGTGAATGGGTGCATGTTAGGTGGGGTGGGGTCCTCCGACCAACCCTCGTTGCTCTCGGACGACTGACCTTCACCTTGGCTGGCGCGATGCTCCGACCTTCTACGTGACCGTGCGCGTGCTCAGGCACGGTTTCGCACTCGAAACCTCCCCACTGGCCCATCTCCCTCACTTAGGCCCTCGCTTTCTGTGTCGTCATCAGCGACAAAACTAGAAACGTTATCGTCTCCTCCTCTTCCTCCTCCTCAGATTCCCCGTCATACGCACTAAAACCACTAAATTCGAGCTCACTTTTGGGATGTGACCCTCGAACGGACATTGGGAGCAAATATTCATCATTACTAACATCGGGAGTGATGTCCTCGTCACTAGATGACCAACCGCCATCAAAATGAGGACTTGCGACATGCTGCCGATCGAGCTCAATGTCCTTTGGTTCAAGGCCTCCCAAATGCTTACAAATGCCCCTAAGGACACCCCGATGCTTCCCTCCCAAAGAGTAAAACGCGCCTTTCGCGCTCCATACGTCGTTCAGACATCTCTATGTACGTCTAGTACCACCACAAATACTCAAACTCTCGCAAAAGTTTGACAAAACAACATTGCGGCAAAAGATCGCTCTCGGACGCACGTCGCTGATGCTGGCTGATGTGAGGAGGAGGCATTTCGTGCATGCGCACCTGGGTCACGCTGGTAAACAAAACAATAGCTTGATCAAAAGTTTTTGCCTAGTAGGCCTATAACTATTTTTCCGCAAATTTGAAAAAAAACTTTTTTATCGACGTACCATACGTCCAATCGGCATACGACAGACAATTTTAATCGACGTTTAATACGTCCAATCGGCGTTAAAGGGTTAAGAAGATACTATTCGTCTTGGTCACAACCCACAGAGTTAACTACGGTATGTGCCTACACCTTGTATAATTCAACTGATAACAGAAGCATGTCGTAAGGGCAATATATACGTAGTATATTTGTAGGTTCCTGTACATAGACCTCCAGCCTAAATTCTCTTCCATTCAAGGAACAAGAATAAGGACTGGAAGCCGACACCCTTCATTCTCTAATGAAGAGAGCGAAGGTGAAGTTTTCCCGAAAGAAGACTTCTATGGTAATAACAGGATACCGAAGACGATAGTTCAAGCCGAACTGGATGTTCCGCAACCCATTCTTCCTCTATCCCGGGGTTGGCTGCCTACTGAGGTGACGGACCATCAGGTCCATCCAGGATGAGCCCCTCCCGAGATATTCTTCCTTCAGCAGCAGTACTTCTCTCAAACACTAGAAATTCCAGGAATTCGAGCATTCAGCGAGATTCCCGATTATCGTAGTAACAATTATCTGGGATTCTCGTCTCGCCCACTCTGGACTGTGGTTTCGCCCAAGTGTTTGCAGATCGTAGAAGACCAGATACCTCGGAGAGTGCTAGAAACTCCGAAGAATTCTAAGCGCTCGGCGAAACCCCCACCGAATTTGTCAGACGATCATCGGGTGATGGTCGTCCCGATTCCCGTAGAAATCGAGGATAGGGCAAGATCCTTCCTAAATGACAGGGACTTACGTCCAGTAGGACCCGAAGGTCCCTCCAGGAACGCAGTCCCTGACGCAGAATCCTACGGAGAACGCTCTGCAGGACCCCTATCCTTCCTGTCGCAGCCATAGGGAGAGAGGGAATGGGGGGAGGAAGATTGGATAATTGCTCGCCTTCCCAGCGGAACTAGCAATCGGAGAAGCGAGTACGGGCAGCCATCACCGTGCGGTGATGGCCGCTCAGAGTCTAGGAAAACGTTACTGTCTTGAGAAAACTTTTTCCCGAGGAGGGTTACGAACTCGTACTATAGGCTAAACGTCTGCCGCCACCGTGACCGTTGTCTGGGTGAAGCTGAGCGAGCACCTGACAGGAGAGAGCCGATACTGTCCTCCGTGTCCCAGTCCTTGTCGAGGTCGAAACCTCTCAAGAGGACCGAAGGGGAAGCCCACCCCAGTCTCTGCGTGCGTGGTTCCAGCGGGACCCATCATGTGAACGGCGGTGATTGTCACTCCGAGAGTCTGGGAAGCGTCATTCGTCCTCGCCAGGCCCCCATGATCTCCTCCAACCACTTGAGCGAGGATCTGTTGGTCCCAAGACTGAACCAGGCTTGTGGCCGGACCGTAAGAAGTGCATTCATCACGGTCACTCCTGTTAGCCTCATTCCTCCTAGTGTACCCTGAGGAGGTTGGAGGGACAGGTGAAGGATACTGAAGCTCCTACCTGCCTACTGCAGAACCAGAGGTGAGAGGACCGAGGCGATCACCAACCCATGGTGGCGATCGAGCTGCAGGTCTGGACCAGCGGTCTTCTTGCAGAAAAACGCTGGACTAAGAACGGAGCGTCGCTCTTGCGTAGGGACTGCTACGAGCGCTCCTCCCATGCCTATCAGCAGAACCATAGGCTGGAAGGACTGTAGGCGATCACCAACCCGTGACATCGCAGCTGCCAGTCTGGACCAGCGGTCTTCTTCAGAAAAAACGCTGGACTTAAGGAACGGAGCGTCGTCTCTTGCGTCAGAAAGCTGCTACGAGCGCTCCTCCCCTGCCTACAGCACCAGTAGGCTGAAGGATGTAGGCGATCACCAACCCCGGTGACGATCGCTGCCAGCTGGACCGCTCTTCTTGCGGACGCTGGACCAAGGACGGAGCATCAGTCTCTTCAGGAGAGCTGCTACGAGCACTCCTCCCTTGCCTACCAGCAGAACCGGTAGGCTGGGAGGACTGCAGGCAATCACCAACCACAGTGGCGGTCGAGCTACAGGTCTGGACCAGCGGTCTCCTTACGGAGAAGCGCTGGACTGAGAGCGGTAGCGTCGATCTCGTGCGTCAGGGGAGCTGTTACCAGTAGTGTAAGCCATCCAGTCCCGGTGGGAGCAACGGTCGGGTGACTGGGTGAGGCTGGACCAAGTCCGGGTGAGGCTGGACCAAGTCCAGGCGAGGCTGGACCAGGTCCAGGGCGAGGCTGGACCAGGTCCAGGGCGAGGCTGGACCAGGTCCAGCAAGACCGGACCCAGTGGCCACGGGGAGGGGGGGGGGGCCTCTCCCAGCCTCGCTACGTGAACGGTCTGGTGGGAACGTCACATGAACCCTGGGAACCGGCAGATCGCCGCGAGAGTGATCGCTGGCTTTACGGGAGTTGCCTGAGTGACTGCCACCAGTCTTCCGCTCTGTGCCTGGGTTCTGGCGACGAGCAGGCTCGGCTGCCTGGACCCTGGCTGCACGGTCACCCGCGGGTGACCATACACTCGGTACCTCTCGTGAACGAGCGGCCGAGATGGTACCTGGCGCCGAAGCAGAACCTCTGGCGCCAGGAGAGGAGGTACCCCTCCGGTCCCCATCTTCTTCCTTGCTGAAGGAGAGATGGGTCCCCTTCCGAAGGAACAGGAGGACCAGCGGAAGCCCCAACTGTCCTACCGGAGTGGGACAGACCCTTAAAGGTCTCTGAGCAAGACTTCTCAGGGGGGAAAGGAGGCTACCTTCTTCTTCTTCGGCTAAGGGGCCTCGGAAGTCGAAGGGGAAGAGGCGGCAGAAGACGACGGTGACATCTTCCTCTTCTTCCTGGACTTCCTCTTTGACAGTTTCCTCATGACAACCGACAGGTCCTCCATCCAGGACGGAGTTGGGGCAGTTGTAGCAACACGGCCCAACTGCACCTGTCCAGAGGGACCTGCGGGAGCAGCAGTGGAGAGAACGCTTCCTGGAGGAGGGCTACGAAACTCTTACCTGGCAGGTGAAGCGTCTACCACCCCCGAGACTGGTCGGTCGCCCGAACGCGACTGTCATCTGGGTGGGGCTGAGGGTGCTCCTGACAGGCGACAGCCGATACCATCCTCCGACTCTTCCAAGTCCTCGTTGAGGCCGAAACCGCCTCCACCGGTCTTTGCATGCATGGACCCGCGGGAATGTCACGTCAACCCTGGGCACTGGACGATTGCTGCAAGAGCGATCGCCGGTCTGGCGAGAGTCACCCGAGCGACTCCTACCATCTTCCGCTCCGTCCCTGGGTCCTAACATGGTGAGCGTACTCAGCAGTCTGGGCCCTGGTTGCACAGTCACCCGTAGATGACCGTACACTCAGTAACGCTTGCAAGCAGGCGGCCGCCCGAGACGGTTCCCGGTCCGGAGGTGGAACTTCGGAACAGGAGAGGAGATACCAGCGGTGGCCGGTACCTCCATGGTCCCCGTCTGCTTCCTCCCCGAGGAAGGAGAGACGGGCCCCGTTCCCGGAGGAACGGGAGGACCAGCGGAAGACTCTCCTGTCTCACCGGAGCGAGACAGACCCTTAGAAGTCCTGTGACGAGACTTCTTAGGGGGGGAGGACCACCTTCTCTTTTGCGGGAATGCCTTAAAAGTCGAAGGGGAGGAGGTATGAAGATATGATGATCTCGAAGAGGAGGATGACAACACTTGACGAGCTCTCTTTCTCTTCAGTTCCTCTGAATTCTGCCAGACTTCTACCATCAGGAGTAGAAAAACCTCACAGGGCAGCACGACAGCTTCGTCCAGTGACATAACTCCCGGCTAGTAGTGGTAATGAATATGATTATCAGCAGGGGATCAGTACACACACTCGAGGATCGGTACGCAACATGCTACGAGTCATAGGTACAATTCCAAGGTTAGGATAACCAATACGAAGAGCATCCAACCAATGCTGCTGAAAACACAAATCACCACTAGTCTGTAAAATACGGAAAAATATTAAAGCAATGAGATATCTCCTCACGCATCCAAGGGCCACCGCCCTCCGAAGTGAGAGGAGATCCCCCAACATCAACACCGCACAACCATCCTTCTACCTTCTCCGAAAGTAAGTGAAAGGAAGAAGAAGAGAAATTACCATAACTACAAAACACGGACAAACCTTTGAAGTTCCCTCAGTAATTCCCAAATGTAAGCGTAATTTCCGGATGAAGACATGTCCCGTTACAGGATCAATATCACTTACGTTAAATACATGTCTCATCCTCAGTATAAATAAATATCTCGTCCTCAAGCAGGTCTGAGCCAGTGTTAAAGGGCGAAAGAATGTAAATAATATGTTGGCATACCTTAGCCGCTGACTCTTAACACAAGTAGAGGGTTGGTTACAAAGGCTATCACAAAATGTGGGTTTGTATATTAATTGAAAAACAAGGACAAACCTTGTTTGTATTAATATCAAACACTGTATATGCATAATTATTTAAAAAAGGGATTTTGACGAAGGAAAAATCTATTTCTGGGTGATTGGCGTCGTGTCGCCCTATGAAAGTAATCCTTAATATCATCTTTCTAGGTAAAATATCCTAAAATTACCAGAGAAAAAACAAAATTAAGAAAAATGTCAGTAAGACTGACTCGCTCACTCTTAAAAAGAAGTGTCGTATGAAATATAGGGGGCGAGTGTGGAACACTACCACGAGACAAACACCAATTAGAACTTCCTATCAGAATCCCCCTAAGAGAGAGCCGATACCAACGGGCGATGCAGCCTCCACTACTACTACTAGAGGACGCCACGGACAGCAGCGCCCCTAGCGGTCATCCTTAATTAAAACAAAATTACATCTTGTCCTGCAAGGGGGGGAAAGCAAGCCATAAAAGGGATGGGTTTCATAGGGCGCACGAGCCAATCACCCAGAAATAGATTTTTCCTTCGTCAAAATCCTTTTTCTGGGCTCAGCTCGTGTCGGCCTATGAAAGAGTACCAGAGAAACAGACAAGATGGAAAAGGAAAAAATGAAAAACATGTTAAAATGATGGATATAATATAAGTAAATCAATACAGCATACAAAATAAGTACTTAAACTAACTATGGTAAACAATAACAGAATGTTAGTAAACTTAAAGTACTTAAAAGGTAGTAACAATAACATAATATGCATGTAAAATAAAGAAATTGTTTGAATTTACTTATTTAGAACATAAAAGTGCAATTATATACTACATGTGTCCATACCCTAGCATAAAAATAAGGGTAGGTACACTCAAACATCCATCATTAATACAAATAATACAATTAATTCAAATATATACAAACACATTGTGACTGAAGTTATCACAAGTCTAAATGTAAAATTTATACAAACATATTGTGGCCTAACCTAGCATAAAAATAAGGGTAGGACCACTGGAGTACATATCAGTACAAATGTGGCTGCCCCTAGCAAAAAAATAAGGGACAGACCACTATAACACACAACGGCTAAGGCTATGATGATGAGTAGCCTGGTGATAGGTTGAGGCATGTTGGTTGAAGTAGGTAGAAAGGAGACCTGGATCAATACTACAACTACTAAGCAGTATCAGGGGAAACAAATATGTTTCCCGCTGCTACTGCTGAAAACTTTAAAGATTCCAAGGACTTTAAATAATGCCGTTTCAAAGACTGTCCGGGGATTTCCATCCAGTATACTTCCTAAGATCCTCAAAGTTCATATGTTGGAAATAGTTAATAGAGGTGGCTACTCCCCTGATATCATGTGCTTTTGGGAATGACTCAGGGTTGGCTTGTTTAATGAAGTAAAGGATTTGTTGTCTAATACCTTTAACTGACAAAGTACCACCTTTTCTCTCATGAAGAGAGCACCGAGGATCTAGAAGAAGTACGAGATAGAAAGGCTCTAAGGTGTACTGGGCAGAGAGAAGGATCCTGTGGAAGTGGGATAACCTTCCAAGGGGCCCACCTTGCAAGAGGATCTTCATTTTTAGCTAAAAAGCTACGATCCGGAGCAAGTAGAACTTCTCCTGATGGGAGGAATTCCACATGACCCGCATCTCTGGATAGAGCCGACAGTTCTGAAATTCTTGCTCCTGAGGCTAGACTTAATAATGAATAGAGTCTTCCTCAGGAGCATTATGAATGTACAAGATGAGTTGTCAGTATCTGAAGCTAGTTTGAGAACATCATTCAAGAACCATGAAACTGTAGTAGGCCTCTGAGAAGGTCTAAGTCTAGCACAGGCTTTAGGGATAGATGTGAAATAAGATTCAGTTAAATCTATCTGAAAAACAATACTTGAAAGATTTTCTTCAAAGCCGACTTGTGAGTGGTAATCGTGCTAGCTGCTAAACCTTTTTCAAATAAAGATCTGAAAAAGGATATAGCCAAATTAACTGTCATGGTTGTAGTGTTCGATTCTCTCAAGAAAGATGCTAATTTCTTAACAGCTGAGTCATATTGTCTGATGGTTGACTCTCTACTTATCTGATTCCAGGAAGAGAATATTCTGTGGATCAATGTTAGCATCTTTATTAGCCGCAAACTTCATGAAGTCCATAAAGTTAGGGTCTGGAGAGTTCCTGAGGAAGCGAACACAGTCCTCATTTGTACTGATTGTGATAGTTTGGGATTGGGGATCCGTTGAGGTCGGAGACCCAATTCCAAGAGAAGTGGATACCAGTTGCTCTTGGGCCAGTCCGGTGCAATCAGAGCTACTATCCCTTTGAAAGACCTTAGTTTGTCTAGGGACTTTCAAGAGAAGATTCATGGAGGAAAAACATAAATTCTCCTCCATTGATTCCAATCCAACGACAGGGCGTCCGTGGCATAAGCCAGGGTCCAGGTTGGGGGCCACATAGCAAGGGAGCTTGTGGTTCGCGTTGTGAGGCGAAGAGGTCCACTTGGAGACCTGGGACTCTCCGGCTTACCCACTGGAATGACCCGACGTCCATGGACCACTCTGATTCCAGGAGGGACTGACCGGACAGGGCGTCGCTATCACATTTCTTACTCCTGCCAGATGAGTGGCAGACAGATGCCATTTGTGTTTGCTTGCTAAATGCAAAGATGGCTATCATGACATGGTTCAACATGCTTGGATTTGGACCCTCCTCTGTTTGATGCAATGGACTACTACTGCACTGTCCAAAAACTAGCCTTAGATGAGACTTTTTCGGGGGAAGCAGTCTCCTCAGAGTAAGAAATACTGCCATTGCTTCCAACACGTTTATGTGGAGCTGGCGAAATTGAACTGACCAAGTCCCCTGAACCTGTTTGAACTGAGAGTATCCCCCAACCGGACAGGGATGCGTCCGTGTGAATGGTTAACATTGGGAGGGGATATTGAAGGGGTACTTTCTTGGCTAGGTTCTGTACTCTTGACCAAGGCCGTAGTTGGTTGCGGAGGATCTGTGGGATCACTGACAACTTGTCTCGATATTTGGAGTTTGCTTTTGAGGGCCGCCAAATTCGATTTATATCTTTCAACCTTGCTTTCAGAAGGATATCTGTTACTGAAGCAAACTGAAGAGACCCTAGGATTCTCTCCTGGTTTCTTCTTGACGTTTGTTTGCACTTGAGAAATTGTCTGACAGATTTGCTATTTCTTTCCGTTTGGCTACTGGAATTGATAGATTGTGGGAGGACAAATCCATTGGATTCCCAGCCACTGAAAACGAGATTCCGGAACAAGTCTGGATTTCGTTTTGTTTATCTGGAACCCCAGATGTTCCAGAAAGTGAACTACCTTTTTTGGTAGCTTTGAGACATTCCTCGATTGTTGGTGCCGCAGATTAAAACCAATCGTCGAGGTATGCCGCTACCATGATTCCCTGAGCTCTCAATTGTTTGTACAACCACTTCTGCTATCTTTGTGAATAACCCTGGGGGCTACATTCAGACCGAAGGGCATCACTTTGAATGAGAATGTCTGACTTCCTAGCCTGAATCCTAGGAATGGGCGGAAGTGCCTGGCTATAGGGATATGATAGTATGCGTCTGTAAGATCGATGGAGCATGTGACGGCTCCACGCGGCAGTAAGGTCCTTACTTGCGAGAGGGTAAGCATCTTGAACTTGTCGCAGCGAATGAAAGAGTTTAGCTTTGACAAGTCTAAGATTACCCTTCTTTTTGTTGAGCCTTTCTTTGGCACGCTGAATAAGCGACCTTGAAATTTTAGATGCTTGACTCTCGCAATAGCTCCTTTCTGAAGGAGTTCTTCCGCGTAATCTATCAATTCCTTTGACGGTACCTGATGGAATGATTTTGATTGGAGGAGGATCTTGGATCCAGCTCCAGCCTAATCCTTTGGACACTATGCTCTGTGCCCAACTGCTGAACCCCACCTGTGGCGGAAGAGGAACAGCTCCCTCCTCCTACCTGGAGAGCCTCATTGCTGATGGGCGGGTTGGCCACCACGCCCTCTCTGAACTGCTTACTCCTTGCGCCCCATTCCTGCGCCACGGTGACGAAAGTAACCTCTCGCCCTACCCCTCGATTGAGTAGCCTTGAGCCTCATAAGCAGGGTTAAAGGCAGGCGAGATGGCATAGGAGGTCGAAGGCTGGGATTGCTGGGGCACCAGGAGGAAAGGCTGAGTCTGTTTAGATGTAGCAGGTTGTCCTTGTTGTGGACTGGGGTACCGCCTGCACAAACTGCTGCTGAGGCTGGAGTTTTTTATATGGCTGGAACCTCCTACCAGCCTTCTTAGGTTTCTTGCAGCAGTGGGAACGGATTCCTGTTTCCTCTTAGAGGAAATGCCCCACCTAGCTCTAAGGCTCTGGTTGAGTCTAGCAGCTTCGTGATTGAACTTCGTTCACTGCTGACTCTGGGAAGAGATCCGCTCCCCACATGCTGGCAGTCAAGAGTCTATTAGGCTCGTGCCTGATAGTACACTTGAAGAAGAACATGCTTCCGACAGTTCTTCTGGCTTGAAGAAGTCAAAAGCGTCTAGAAGAACCGTGTGAAAATGTGCTTTCGCTAAGATCTTGAATAGCGGTTCGTTCGCATAAGACAGCGCCGCCATTTCCGTGATTACGATAGAGTTAAGGGACCTGCCAAACCTAGTTCGCGCATCGAACTCTGCCTGGATTAGGGAGTCCGGTAGCCTAGGCAACTTCTCACCGAACTGGTCATAGCGCAGTCCGGCTTGAGTTTACCCTGCGTGAAAGTGGCTGGCAGGTTTTCCCATAATCTCTCCGAAGGCGGGAAGAGTGGAGAAGTGGACTCCGACTCTCTCAACTGTGGAACGGGCTCATCCTTGAGGACTGCCTGAAGAGCCTTCTCCACCAATTTCGTAGTGAACGGAAGAGAAACCTCCTCTTCCGTGGCGAAAATAGTGAAGGGGCTCTTATAGGCCTGGAGTTTAGTGTTTGGTACACTCCCAGTCCTCAAGGCAGTGAACCCATTCCCGTTGGGCGTGGTCTCTACTGTAGAGGACAGACTCCTTCGCGATCTTGTCCTCCCTTGTCAGAGCCGTTGGCGTCAGCCTAGCATACCGATGAAAGGCTGTGACAGACCCGGAGGATAGAACTCGAAGTCCTCAATCCTTCGAGTGCCAAACTCCGGGATGGAAATCATCCCGTCCTTAAAGGGAGCGTAGGCCGCTACTCTCCATGGATTGTCCATAGAGAAAGATGGCAGAGAGTCGTAAGACGGGAGTTGTAGGATCCCCGTGCTAGAAGCAGGGGATACTGGGGGAGGAGCCTGGGATAGCCCAGTCATCCGATCCTCAGTCTCTCTTACTCTATTCGAGAGCTCTTGGACGGTCTGTCCAGTTTGAGACAGAGTGCTCGACAATTGTGCGAAACATCTGCTCAAAGCGGGTTCCCCAAGCTGAGATTTGGGACCCAACAAACATCGCCCCTACCTGCTCATCATTCCTGGTGAGACAGGAGAAGGAACGCAGGAGCTGGTGCTTGCTACCCCTGCCGGCATAGCCGGAGAGGGGACAGCGGAGGCGGGAGAAGGCAACGACTCGGAGGTAGCGCGAGCTTTCTCCTTCGAAGCCTTGCCTCTGGAGCTCTTCGACTGGGAAGAGCTTGGCTTAGCCTTTACCGCGTCGGCGTAAGAAGTCGATGACTTCCTCGCCGAAGAAGACGAAGACGACTTCCTAGAAGTCGACTTAGACAGAGTCTTCGGTTCTCTCTTTCCCTTCTCCTTAGGAGGTACAGAGAGAGCGGGAGTGCGGCTAGGGATCTCGGATCCCGAAAAGCCTTGGAAAGAGGCGGAAGAAGAAGGGACAGGAGAAGATCCAGGAGCGCCCAAGGAAAGACCTTGGGCGCCCGACAAACCTACCTCAGCCAACAAATCCTCACTCACTACCGCCATCGGCTCGAGATTCAGGTCCAGGCCGGCGACGTCCGGAACTGGCTCCTGGGCTGCTACGAGCCCCAACGACTGCTGGAGATCTTGCTGGATGGCGGCTATTACGGGGGCGGCGGACAAGGGGTCGACGTAGCCCGTCGACTTGCCCGCAGGGAAGATCTGGATGGCCAGCTTTTTATCCAACATGTAGGGCTGGCCCTTGGCGGCGTTCTTTCCAAAGCCGCCCACCCACGCTTTCAGAGTGGCGAGAGCGACTTCCCTCACACCGCTAGCCTGAAAGAAAGGCTGAATTAGCTACCAATTGCGGACAGGGTTAACAAACTTACGAACTAAAAGTGTTAGTAAATTGATAAACAACCTTATAATGGTCTTACCCCATCACCAGCTGACCGACCAGGTCGTAGCAAAATGGTGCAGGCCTCGGGATGCCAAACGATGGACTCGTTGAACAGGGTGGCACAAGGGGCGTGAGACCTGCACTCATCATGTCCGCAGGGGTCATGCAGCGTCGCGTTGCAAGCGAGGACCTGACAGTTGGTAGCCTGTAAGTGGAAACGTACATGAGTACAGAGTAAACACTTACAGCCTAACATATGCTCCGCTGGTGCCGGAGCGATAAAGTTAGATAAAACCAGAGCCCTGCTAAAATACGTGTGGTAACCATGTTTGGAAGAAAGGCTATGGCTCCGCCAGTGGCGGAGGCACGCGAATCAACCAACTAGGAGTGGTGGTAAAGGAAACCACAACGGATAATGGCGGGAATGGTTGATAACATAATTATAAACACAATTCATTGTAAAATATCTTAAAATTAGGGTATATATCCTTAGCATAAAACAGTGACAACATCAAATCAACTCCTCTCCACCGTCTACTAGAAGAGTGCGTAGGTAAGGTAAGCTCCCTTCCGGTAGCGGGGGAAGAGATATAAGGATATAGTAGGCAAGCAAACGACCATCCATAGTACCCACCCACTACCCGCTAGCGGAGCCAATAACCTATAACCAAAGGGGCCCCGGCTGCGACGGAAGGCTCCTTTCGTACCGTAAGGAGGTGGCTGAGTAATGGGTATGGGGTGGAAGGAAGGTCCCGGTGAAACACGGCGGGAGCGAGGAAAGGGGGAAGGGATGGCCTACTCCTCCCCACCTCACCCACTACCCGTATGGAGACCCGGTACCTCATGATGGTCGCCCTAAACCCCCTGCTGGTGGAACCCCCCAGGTACCTCCGGAATGTGAGAGAAGGCTATGAGGTTGTTATGACAACCAAGGGGTACCCCAGCTCCTCCCTACATCAGAGAGGGAGGGCAAGGGTGGCAGGGTGAGGTGCTATGGACACTGACCACTAGTGCCTAGGCCGCGATCACCACAACCGTGGTAGGGCCACGTGAACCAAGCTGTACCAATACATGGAACAAGCACCTAGGCTAGCCTAACACCCTAAATAAAAATAATAAAATACATCGAAAGGTGGAAGAGACACTTTTAGAAAAAGAGAAAGAAGCCCAGGAGGAGGCAACTATTCCAAGAAACAGTAGCCTACTCGGAGCCAGCGATAGCCGATGTAGAGCAAGAGCCGGGATGCTGGGCCAGAATAAAATAATGATAGCCCTAAATACCAAGCTAAGAGAATGGTAAGAGGGCTGAACTAGCTAAAACTCGATGTAAAACAATGAACGTGATAGAGTAAGCCCATAAGTATAAGAAGTCCCAGTATGGAGGACCGGGAATTCTTACGAGGCAGCATGGCCGCCACGAGACAACCGGGGAACCGTATATGACCTATAAAAAGGAAAATACGGGTACCCGGAAGCTAAAACTATGATAAAATATTACTTATGAGTTACTTAACTTAGCCGTGGCAATTGCAGAACGTTCCATCGTTGAAAAACGAGATAAATCCAAAATAACAATAGCACGAGAGAAAACTGCGTCAAGACGCTGGCGCTAAAAATTAAGGATGACCGCTAGGGGCGCTGCTGTCCGTGGCGTCCTCTAGTAGTAGTAGTGGAGCTGCATCGCCCCGTTGGTATCGGCTCTCTCTTAGGGGGGATTCTGATAGGAAGTTCTAATTGGTGGTTTTGTCTCGTGGTAGTGTTCCACACTCGCCCCTATTTCATACCGACACTTCTTTTTAAGAGTGAGCGAGTCAGTCTTACTGACATTTTTCTTAATTTTGTTTTTTCTCTGGTAATTTTAGGATATTTTACCTAGAAAGATGATATTAAGGATTACTTTCATAGGCCGACACGAGCTGAGCCCAGAAATGATATTGTTATGATACAATAAAGTTTCATACATACTTACCTGGCAGATATATACATAGCTAAGACTCCGTCGTCCCCAACAGAAATTCAAATTTCGCGCCACTCGCTACAGGTAGGTCAGGTGATCTACCGGCCTGCCCTGGGTGGCAGGACTAGGAACCATTCCCGTTTTCTATCATATTTTTTCTCTTCACCTGTCTCCTTGCGGGGAGGCGGTGGGTGGGCCCTAATCGTATATATCTGCCAGGTAAGTATGTATGAAACTTTATTGTATCATAACAATATCATTTTCATACAATCAACTTACCTGTCAGATATATACATAGCTGATTGGCACCCTTCGGTGGAGGGTAAGAGACAGCTACTTCTGGAATAGACAGGTAAACAACATATGTTGTAGGTATAAAAAACCTTGGTTCCTACCTGATAGGTGGTAGACTTTGTGGCTGTAGCCCAGGAGTCTGCATCACCTCAAGAAACTTTAGCGAGATATGTGATCTATGGCCAAGAGTTCTTGTGGGTCTGCCGAAGGGGTCTATCCACTTACTCGGCAGAGCCTGAAAGGACTTTGTCAATGGGTGCTGATCCACTTATATGACAACACACCTTATGAAGGAGCACACAACCAATCCCGACCACCTGATCCTAACCACCATGTTAGTATTAAAAATTGCTCCGAGTTATTCCCAAACTCTTCACAACAACCATAACTCTAATCCAAATTGCACACGCACACATTAATTTTCCAAAAAAAAAAAATTTTATGATACTCATCTAATAAAAGATATCACAAGAGTTCCTTACTGAACGAAAGTGACTGGCCGCCTGTGCGGCACCTGCACCTGCTCAGCAGAAAGTCTAGAACATATCTATTAGACTTATGCATCATTTAAAGGATTGGTGTTAGCTCCTGTACCCAGGATTGTGCCCGCCGACACGAAAGGACCTAAAGAAAAACATTTTTCGTAGGTCACACGAACATCCTTCAAATAGTGAGAAGCAAACACTGAATTACACCTCCAATATGTCGCTTCCAAGATATTCTTTAGTGACATATTTCTCTGAAAAGAGAGAGACGTAGGCTACTGCCTCTCACCTCATGAGGCTTCTCACTACTCATGGAGTTTCAAAGAGTCCATCCGTTGCAAGCCCTTTATGAGCATCGGTAATGACGTT
>NC_087203.1:77964907-77981093 GCF_015104395.2 Macrobrachium nipponense | reverse complement strand
AACGTCATTACCGACGCTCATAAAGGCTTGCACGGAGGACATTTGAAACTCCTGAAGTGAGAGCTCATGAGGTGAGAGCAGTAGCTACGTCTCTCTCTTTTCAGAGAAATATGTCACTAAAGAATATCTTGGAAGCGACATATTGGAGGTGTAATTCAGTGTTTGCTTCTCACTATTTGAAGGATGTTGTGTGACCTACGAAAAATGTTTTCTTTAGGTCCTTTCGTGTCGGCGGGCACAATCCTGGGTACAGGAGCTAACACCAATCCTTTAAATGATGCATAAGTCTAATAGATATGTTCTAGACTTTCTGCTGAGCAGGTGCAGGTGCCGCACAGGCGGCCAGTCACTTTCGTTCAGTAAGGAACTCTTGTGATATCTTTTATTAGATGAGTATCATAAATTTTTTTTTTTGGAAAATTAATGTGTGCGTGTGCAATTATTTGGATTAGAGTTATGGTTGTTGTGAAGAGTTTGGGAATAACTCGGAGCAATTTTTAATACTAACATGGTGGTTAGGATCAGGTGGTCGGGATTGGTTGTGTGCTCCTTCATAAGGTGTGTTGTCATATAAGTGGATCAGCACCCATTGACAAAGTCCTTTCAGGCTCTGCCGAGTAAGTGGATAAGACCCCCTTCGGCAGACCCACAAGAACTCTTGGCCATAGATCACATATCTCGCTAAAGTTTCTTGAGGTGATGCAGACTCCTGGGCTACAGCCACAAAGTCTACCACCTATCAGGTAGGAACCAAGGTTTTTTTTTTATACCTACAACATATGTTGTTTACCTGTCTATTCCAGAAGTAGCTGTCTCTTACCCTCCACCGAAGGGTGCCAATCAGCTATGTATATATCTGACAGGTAAGTTGATTGTATGAAAATGATATTGTTATGATACAATAAAGTTTCATACATACTTACCTGGCAGATATATACGATTAGGGCCCACCCAGCCTCCCCGCAAGGAGACAGGTGGAAGAGAAAAAATATGATAGAAAACGGGAATGGTTCCTAGTCCTGCCACCCAGGGCAGGCCGGTAGATCACCTGACCTACCTGTAGCGAGTGGCGCGAAATTTGAATTTCTGTTGGGGACGACGGAGTCTTAGCTATGTATATATCTGCCAGGTAAGTATGTATGAAACTTTATTGTATCATAACAATATCATTTTTAAATAATTATGCATATACAGTGTTTGATATTAATACAAACAAGGTTTGTCCTTGTTTTTCAATTAATATACAAACCCACATTTTGTGATAGCCTTTGTAACCAACCCTCTACTTGTGTTAAGAGTCAGCGGCTAAGGTATGCCAACATATTATTTACATTCTTTCGCCCTTTAACACTGGCTCAGACCTGCTTGAGGACGAGATATTTATTTATACTGAGGATGAGACATGTATTTAACGTAAGTGATATTGATCCTGTAACGGGACATGTCTTCATCCGGAAATTACGCTTACATTTGGGAATTACTGAGGGAACTTCAAAGGTTTGTCCGTGTTTTGTAGTTATGGTAATTTCTCTTCTTCTTCCTTTCACTTACTTTCGGAAGAAGGTAGAAGGATGGTTGTGCGGTGTTGATGTTGGGGGATCTCCTCTCACTTCGGAGGGCGGTGCCCTTGGATGCGTGAGGAGTATCCTCATTGCTTTAATATTTTTTCCGTATTTTACAGACTAGTGGTGATTTGTGTTTTCAGCAGCATTGGTTGGATGCTCTTCGTATTGGTTATCCTAACCTTGGAATTGTACCTATGACTCGTAGCATGTTGCGTACCGATCCTCGAGTTGGTTGTACTGATTGTGTTTTTTTTTTTTTTTTTCCCCCCTGCCTTGATTAATCCAAATATTCATTACCCACTTACTAGCCGGGAGTTATGTCACTGAACCGAAAGCTGTCGTGCTGCCCTGTGAGGTTTCTACTCCGATTGGTAGGAAAAGTCTGGCAGAATTCAGAGGAACTGAAGAGAAAGAGAGCTCGTCAAGTGTTGTCATCCTCCTCTTCGAGATCATCATATCTTCATACCTCCTCCCCTTCGACTTTTAAGGCATTCCCGCAAAAGAGAAGGTGGTCCTCCCCCCCTAAGAAGTCTCGTCACAGGACTTCTAAGGGTCTGTCTCGCTCCGGTGAGACAGGAGAGTCTTCCGCTGGTCCTCCCGTTCCTCCGGGAACGGGGCCCGTCTCTCCTTCCTCGGGGAGGAAGCAGACGGGGACCATGGAGGTACCGGCCACCGCTGGTATCTCCTCTCCTGGTTCCGAAGGTTCCACCTCCGGACCGGGAACCGTCTCGGCCGCCTGCTTGCAAGCGTTACTGAGTGTACGGTCATCTACGGGTGACTGTGCAACCAGGGCCCAGACTGCTGAGTACGCTCACCATGTTAGGACCCAGGCACGGAGCGGAAGATGGTAGGAGTCGCTCGGGTGACTCTCGCCAGACCGGCGATCGCTCTTGCAGCAATCGTCCAGTGCCCAGGGTTGACGTGACATTCCCGCGGGTCCATGCATGCAAAGACCGGTGGAGGCGGTTTCGGCCTCAACGAGGACTTGGAAGAGTCGGAGGATGGTATCGGCTGTCGCCTGTCAGGAGCACCCTCAGCCCCACCCAGATGACAGTCGCGTTCGGGCGACCGACCAGTCTCGGGGGTGGTAGACGCTTCACCTGCCAGGTAAGAGTTTCGTAGCCCTCCTCCAGGAAGCGTTCTCTCCACTGCTGCTCCCGCAGGTCCCTCCGGACAGGTGCAGTTGGGCCGTGTTGCTACAACTGCCCCAACTCCGTCCTGGATGGAGGACCTGTCGGTTGTCATGAGGAAACTGTCAAAGAGGAAGTCCAGAAGGAAGAAGGAAGATGTCACCGTCGTCTTCTGCCGGCCAACTTCCCCTTCGACTTCCGAGGCCCCTTAGCCGAAGAAGAAGAAGGTAGCCTCCTTTCCCCCCTGAGAAGTCTTGCTCAGAGACCTTTAAGGGTCTGTCCCACTCCGGTAGGACAGTTGGGGCTTCCGCTGGTCCTCCTGTTCCTTCGGGAACGGGACCCATCTCTCCTTCAGCAAGGAAGAAGATGGGGACCGGAGGGGTACCTCCTCTCCTGGCGCCAGAGGTTCTGCTTCGGCGCCAGGTACCATCTCGGCCGCTCGTTCACGAGAGGTACCGAGTGTATGGTCACCCGCGGGTGACCGTGCAGCCAGGGTCCAGGCAGCCGAGCCTGCTCGCCGCCAGAACCCAGGCACAGAGCGGAAGACTGGTGGCAGTCACTCAGGCAACTCCCGTAAAGCCAGCGATCACTCTCGCGGCGATCTGCCGGTTCCCAGGGTTCACGTGACGTTCCCACCAGACCGTTCACGTAGCGAGGCTGGGAGAGGCCCCCCCCCTCCCCGTGGCCACTGGGTCCGGTCTTGCCTGGACCTGGTCCAGCCTCGCCTGGACCTGGTCCAGCCTCGCCCTGGACCTGGTCCAGCCTCGCCTGGACTTGGTCCAGCCTCACCCAGTCACCCGACCGTTGCTCCCACCGGGACTGGATGGCTTACACTACTGGTAGCAGCTCCCCTGACGCACGAGATCGACGCTACCGCTCTCAGTCCAGCGCTTCTCCGGAAGGAGACCGCTGGTCCAGACCTGTAGCTCGACCGCCACTGTGGTTGGTGATTGCCTGCAGTCCTCCCAGCCTACCGGTTCTGCTGGTAGGCAAGGGAGGAGTGCTCGTAGCAGCTCTCCTGAAGAGACTGATGCTCCGTCCTTGGTCCAGCGTTTCTCCGCAAGAAGACAGCTGGTCCAGACTGGCAGCTCGATCGTCACCGTGGGTTGGTGATCGCCTACAGTCCTTCCAGCCTACCGGTTCTGCTGATAGGCAGGGGAGGAGCGCTCGTAGCAGCTCCCCTGACGCAAGAGACCGACGCTCCGTTCCTTAGTCCAGCGTTTTTCTGCAAGAAGACCGCTGGTCCAGACCTGCAGCTCGATCGCCACCATGGGTTGGTGATCGCCTGCAGTCCTCTCAGCCTACTGGTTCTGCTAGTAGGCAGGGTAGGAGCATCAGGTATCCTTCACCTGTCCCTCCAACCTCCTCAGGGTACACTAGGAGGAATGAGGCTAACAGGAGTGACCGTGATGAATGCACTTCTTACGGTCCGGCCACAAGCCTGGTTCAGTCTTGGGACCAACAGATCCTCGCTCAAGTGGTTGGAGGAGATCATGGGGGCCTGGCGAGGACGAATGACGCTTCCCAGACTCTCGGAGTGACTATCACCGCCGTTCACATGATGGTCCCGCTGGACCACGCACGCAGAGACTGGGGTGGGCTTCCCCTTCGGTCCTCTTGAGAGGTTTCGACCTCGACAAGGACTGGGACACGTTGGAGGACAGTATCGGCTCTCTCCTGTCAGGTGCTCGCTCAGCTCCACCCAGACAACGGTCACGGTGGCGGCAGACGTTTAGCCTATAGTACGAGTTCGTAACCCTCCTCGGGAAAAAGTTTTCTCAAGACAGTAACGTTTTCCTAGACTCTGAGCGGCCATCACCGCACGGTGATGGCTGCCCGTACTCGCTTCTCCGATTGCTAGTTCCGCTGGGAAGGCGAGCAATTATCCAATCTTCCTCCCCCATTCCCTCTCTCCCTATGGCTGCGACAGGAAGGATAGGGGTCCTGCAGAGCGTTCTCCGTAGGATTCTGCGTCAGGGACTGCGTTCCTGGAGGGACCTTCGGGTCCTACTGGACGTAAGTCCCTGTCGTTTAGGAAGGATCTTGCCCTATCCTCGATTTCTACGGGAATCGGGACGACCATCACCCGATGATCGTCTGACAAATTCGGTGGGGGTTTCGCCGAGCGCTTAGAATTCTTCGGAGTTTCTAGCACTCTCTGAGGTATCTGGTCTTCTACGATCTGCAAACACTTGGGCGAAACCACAGTCCAGAGTGGGCGAGACGAGAATCCCAGATAATTGTTACTACGATAATCGGGAATCTCGCTGAATGCTCGAATTCCTGGAATTTCTAGTGTTTGAGAGAAGTACTGCTGCTGAAGGAAGAATATCTCGGGAGGGGCTCATCCTGGATGGACCTGATGGTCCGTCACCTCAGTAGGCAGCCAACCCCGGGATAGAGAAGAATGGGTGGGAACATCCAGTTCGGCTTGAACTATCGTCTTCGGTATCCTGTTATTACCATAGAAGTCTTCTTTCGGGAAAACTTCACCTTCGCTCTCTTCATTAGAGAATGAAGGGTGTCGGCTTCCAGTCCTTATTCTTGTTCCTTGAATGGAAGAGAATTTAGGCTGGAGGTCTATGTACAGGAACCTACAAATATACTACGTATATATTGCCCTTACGACATGCTTCTGTTATCAGTTGAATTATACAAGGTGTAGGCACATACCGTAGTTAACTCTGTGGGTTGTGACCAAGACGAATAGTATCTTCTTAACCCTTTAACGCCGATTGGACGTATTAAACGTCGATTAAAATTGTCTGTCGTATGCCGATTGGACGTATGGTACGTCGATAAAAAAGTTTTTTTTCAAATTTGCGGAAAAATAGTTATAGGCCTACTAGGCAAAAACTTTTGATCAAGCTATTGTTTTGTTTACCAGCGTGACCCAGGTGCGCATGCACGAAATGCCTCCTCCTCACATCAGCCAGCATCAGCGACGTGCGTCCGAGAGCGATCTTTTGCCGCAATCGTGTTTTGCCAAACTTTTGCGAGAGTTTGAGTATTTGTGGTGGTACTAGACGTACATAGAGATGTCTGAACGACGTATGGAGCGCGAAAGGCGCGTTTTACTCTTTGGGAGGGAAGCATCGGGGTGTCCTTAGGGGCATTTGTAAGCATTTGGGAGGCCTTGAACCAAAGGACATTGAGCTCGATCGGCAGCATGTCGCAAGTCCTCATTTTGATGGCGGTTGGTCATCTAGTGATGAGGACATCACTCCCGATGTTAGTAATGATGAATATTTGCTCCCAATGTCCGTTCGAGGGTCACATCCCAAAAGTGAGCTCGAATTTAGTGGTTTTAGTGCGTATGACAGGGAATCTGAGGAGGAGGAAGAGGAGGAGATAAGGTCGTCTAGTTTTGTCGCTGATGACGACACAGAAAGCGAGGGCCTAAGTGAGGGAGATGGGCCAGTGGGGGGGTTTCGAGTGCGAAACCGTGCCTGAGCACGCGCACGGTCACGTAGAAGGTCGGAGCATCGCGCCAGCCAAGGTGAAGGTCAGTCGTCCGAGAGCAACGAGGGTTGGTCGGAGGACCCCACCCCACCTAACATGCACCCATTCACGGCAGCAACTGGGCTCACCGTACCTGTTCCTCTCACTGCTCTGGGGTTCATTCAGCTGTTCCTTACTCGGAATTGTTGGAATACCTGGGAGCAGAGACGGCGGACTACGCTCGGTACTGCCGTGACGAACTACGGACGAGATTGTTATATTGCTGGCGGGGCTGCAACCTCACCAAGATGGCGCATTTTTTGGGGCTCCACATTTTTTTTGGTATGATGCCTGCTGCTGACGTCAGGCAATATTGGAGGCGGAATTTTTTTTTAAGTACGCCCTATGTGCCCGGCGTTATGCCCAGTGATAGTTTCCTGGCTTTGGACAGGTATTTCAATGCCTTCAACCGAAGGGCCATACCCGGAATAACCCCGATCGCCTCATCTTAGTCCGCCCAGTGTTGGAGTACATTCGTGAATGGTGCAAAATTCTCGTGGTTCCTAGCAAGAACCTTTCATTGGATGAGGGGATGATGCCTTACAAAGGACATCTTAGCATTAAAGTGCATAACCCCAAGAAGCTGAAGAAATATGGAGTGATACTTTTTTTTATTATGGAGTCCAACACTGGATACGTCGTGGACTTCTCGGTGTATTCCGGGGTCTTCTCCACGCTGCGTGACACTGTGTTCAATCTTGTGGATCGTTTCCGTAACCAAAAATACCACCTGTTTATGGATAATTATTATAACTCGGTATCCCTGGCCCAGGAACTGTATGAAGCAGGTGTGCAAGTCAGTGGTACCCTTCGGTTGGTGCGTGGGACCCGAATGTCCTCAAGAGGTTCGCTAACTATCCGCAATATCTGGCAAGAAGAGAGGCAGAGTGGCGGCAGAAGGGAGCTGTCTTCGTCATCTGTTGGAAGGGGGTCCGACTTGTCCCCATGATTACGACGAGTCATGAACCTATCCAAGAGGAGATCGTGCAGCGGAAGAAGACACGTTGGCAGGGCTGAGTTATGTATGAGGAGTTTCGTGTCAAGCGGATTACCGTCATTGGGCACTACAATAGGCACATTGGAGGAGTTGATCTCTTTGATCAACTCATCCAGTATTGTCCCTTCGCCAGGAGTACCAGGAGGTGGGCACAGAATCTCCTCAGATACATTCTTCAGTTGGCCCTCCAGAATGCCTACATCCTCTACTGTGGGTACTACAATCCAGATCTCCAGAGGTTGTCCCACATCCAGTTTCTCAAGGTAGCCGGGAATGCCCTCATCAACTTTAATCCCGATGAGTGGCTTTCCATCACTGCAGATCTGCCCCTAGAGGAAAGGGCAGATGTTAGGAGGGCCAACTTCGGTCATCCTGCTCCTACCGCTGCTGCCGCCGCCGCCGCCCCTGCTGCCGCTGCCGCCGCCCCTGCTGCCGCTGCCGCCGCTGCCCTTGATGATCCCGCCCCCGCTCAGATGACTTCTCGTCGGATAGCGGACCCTATGTGTCGGCTGCAGCCAGGGGATCACACACTGGAGCTCCTACAAGGGCGCAGGCAGAAACGGTGCCGGGTGTGCCATATGAATGGCAGAAGGAGAGACACCCGGTTCTTCTGTCACACCTGTAAAATAGCTCTTTGCAGGTTCGGGGAGTGTGACTGCAAGTACCACAATGCAGTCATATATTGGAGTGCGCCTGACGTACCAGCAGCGGAGGGCGCAGTGGGCCGCCGAAGGGCGGGGGCCCATCAGCAGTAAGGGCGCGCGTCTCCCTCCTCCACCTGTACCTCATCATGTCGAGAGGAAAAAATTGCAAGACTCTTCAATGGAGGAGGGAGAAAACAAGAATAGTATGAAGAGTCAGGATTACGAGTGAGTATTCTGCATTTATTTTATATTTAGTTTTATATTTATTACAAGTTTTTATATATCTGTATCTATTGATGTATTTTATGTTCTTTCATTTTATGCAAAAAGAAAAGTTTCACCTGCATTCCTTTTAGTTATGTATTCGTACCAGAATAGAAAAATGTAATATATATACAGTAAGTCCTCGGGTTACGCCGGTCTTGACTTACGTTTTTTCGTGGTTATGAACGCGCCCCCATAAAAATATAAAAAATAATAATATGCGTCGTTCCGTCTTACGCGGTTTAGCGTCGTAAGTGACGTAAACAAACGCGAACTAGTCTCGGGCGCACGGCGGAAGAATACGCTTTGTGGGGGAGAGGACGGCGTTGCTTCACTATGCTCATTCCTCGCCCATACGCCATTTTGGTTGTTTACGCTGCCTCTCTCTCCCTCGTGTTGTATCGTTTTTTTAACTTTTTGCTCTTTGTTATGGCTCCCAAGAGCAAGGCGGACTCTTCTGATGGTAGTGCATCGAAATAAAAGAAAGGCCATCACCATGGAAATTGAAGTGGACATTATAAAGCGATCTGAGAAGGGAGAAACGCCAACAAACATTGGCCGCTCGCTTGGTCTTAGTTGTTCGACTGTTGCTACCATTATCAAAGATAAAGAGCGCATCGTTGAACATGTGAAAGGATCTGCTCCTATGAAAGTGACAGTGATAACCAAGCAGCGTAGTGGTCTAATAATTGAAATGGAAAGGTTATTGGTGCTTTGGTTGGAAGACCAAAATCAACGGCGTATCCCAGTCAGCCTTATGGTGATTCAGCACCTTCTGTAGGTTCTGCCTCACCTCAAGACTCACCTGCCCCAGCATCTCCAGCACCTTCTGTAGGCTCTTCCTCACCTCAAGATCAACCTGCCCCAGCATCTCCAGTATGTGCCTCACCTCAAGACTCACCTGCCCCAGCATCTCCAGCATCTCTTTGGAGGTTCTTTTTCTCTTCACTAACCTCCCCCAGTCTCTCCAGCACCGCAGCTTCCTCTCCAGTGTGCAAGCCAACCAAATTAATAAAGGTAAGGAATTGTTCTCTCTCTCTCTCTCTCTCTCTCTCTCTCTCTCTCTCTCTCTCTCTCTCTCTCTCTCTCTCTCTCTCTCTCTCTCTCTCTCTATATATATATATATATATATATATATATATATATATATATATATATATATATATATATATATATATATATATATATGTATGTATATTATATATATATATATATTATATATTATATATTATATATATATATATATATATATATATATATATATATATATATACTATATATATATATATATATATTGGTAATTTTTGGGTAAGCACAGAATCTAACATTCTAGTAATATTCAATCATTTATCTTCATTTTGAATCAAATTCAAAGTCTCTAGCACAATATTTTGATTTATGGTGAATTTCTAAAAAAAAACTTTTTCCTTCCCTCTGCGCGCGGATTCTCCACTGCAAATCTCCGAAATGCGTACATCACATTCTCTTAATATTTGTTCAGGTTCATATTAGCCGTTATATAGAGTTTTATATATGAAAATGTGCGCAATTTCATGTAGAATACAACAAAAAATAATTTAAGGTTGTAGCTTTTCTTATTTTTCAATATTTCCATATAAATCATGATAAATAGAAAAAAATCAATGGTAGGTCAACTTTGACTCTACCGAAATGGTCAAAAAACACAATTGTATGCTACAACTCTTACAGTCTAGTAATATTCAATCATTTATCTTTATTTTGAAACAAATTTGAAGTCTCTAGCACAATATTTTGATTTATGGTGAATTTTTGAAAAAAAAAAAAATTTTTCCTCCCCTCCGCGTGCGGATTCTCCGCCGCAAATCTCCGCCGCAAATCTCCGAAATGCTTACGTCACATTTTCATAATATTTGTTCCGTTTCATATTAGCCGTTATATAGAGTTTTATATATGAAAATGTGTGCAATTCCATGTAGAATACAACAAAAAATAATTGAAGGTTGCAGCTTTTCTTATTTTCGAAATATTTGCATATAAATCACGATAAATAGAATAAAATCGATGTTTGGTCAACTTTGACTCTACCGAAATGGTCAAAAAACGCAATTGTAAGCTAAAACTCTTATAGTCTAGTAATATTCAATCATTTATCTTCATTTTGAAACAAATTTAAAGTCTCTAGCACAATATTTCGATTTATGGTAAATTTTTGAAAAAATACTTTTTCCTTCCCTCCGCTCGCGGGTTCTCCGCCGCAAATCTCCAAAATTCTTACTTCCCATTCTCGTAATATTTGCTCTGTTTCATATTAGCCATTTTATAGAGTTTTATATATGAAAATGTGTGCAATTTCATGTAGAATACAACTAAAAATAATTGAAGGTCGTAGCTTTTCTCATTTTTGAAATATTTGCATATAAATCACGATAAATAGAAAAAAATCGACATTTGGTCAACTTTGACTCTACCGAAATGGTCTAAAAACGCAATTGTAAGCTAAAACTCTTAAAGTCTAGTAATATTCAGTCATTTATCTTCATTTTGAAACAAATTCAAAGTCTCTAGCACAATATTTTGATTTATGGGGAATTTCTGAAAAAAAAAAAATTTCCTTCTGCACGCGGTTTCTCCGCCGCAAAGCTCCGAAATGCTTACTTCACATTCTCCTAATATTTGCTCCATTTCATATTCGCCGTTTTATAGAGTTTTATATATGAAAATGTGCACAATTCCATGTAGAATACAAGAAAAAATAATTGAAGGTTGTAGCTTTTCTCATTTTTTAAATATTTGTATATAAATAACGATAAGTAAAAAAATTCGACATTCGGTCAACTTTAACTCTGACAGTCTAGTAATATTCAATCATTTATCTTCATTTTGAAACAAATTGGAAGTCTCTAGAACAATATTTCAATATATTGTGAATTTTTGAAGAAAAAATTTTTTTATGTCCACTCGTTACGAATTCATGCATCATTTTGTGATAATATTTTCTCTGTGTTGCTTTGATAGTTTTACAATGTGTTATATACCAAAATCATTGCAATTTATTGTACAATACAATGAAAAAAAATTAACTCATTAGTTTTAACCGTTTTGCTCACAGCGCGATTTGTATACAATTATATATGAAATTTTTTTCGCACTGTCATATATCCCAATATTTATGTATGATAATGATATTTTTTTCATTTCTGATGGTTACAAACTAAACTTCAGGGAATGACAAAAAAAGGAGCCCAAAATGAACTCTTAATCTTGAAAACTAAGCGTGCTGTGATTTAAAAAAAAAAAACATTTTTTCCGCTTCAGCGGTCACTCGCGAACGCCGCCGGCATACGTGAGACGATTTTTAAAATACCGCTTCGGCGTTTAAGGGTTAATTGAACTGCAACTCGGGACTGCCCTGCATACCTCCCAGGAGTTACCAGTTTCGATTTTGAGATACTTGTGGTATTGTTGCAACAACAACACCACAGCGTTTGCATTCACCGAAATCCGTTTTGATTAAATGCAAATGCTCGAGCGTATTTTTTTGCGCCCGATGGTTCTAGCCGTACCCATTCCTCCTTGGAATGGATTACCTGGCAACTCAGGATGACGAGTGAGCGAGAGCTAGCAGTGCATGGGCTGCCTGCCAGCCTTGCCTGCCGCAGCCCAGTACCAGCTGGCTCTCCGTAATAGTACGGTCGGATATTGTCTCTCTCCTCTGCAATGATTGACTACCGAACTGAATCTCTGCCCAGCAATCACAGACTTAGGTCTCTGGTTGGCTGGAATTCTCACATACATTGATGACCATCTCTACTGCATCGGCTTTGACATTGCAAGAATTATCAGACAGAGATATCTCACTAGACTCGCTATCATCTTTCTGTTTACCGCACGGTAACAGAAGTCCGCGATGATTCTGAATGATTTCTCCAGACATCTGTGTTTGTCTTCTAAATATATCTCGTATTCGTAGGTGTGCGTTTGTTCATTGTCCACCCCGAATTGTAGATGTATAACGGAAGACATCGCCTGTTCCCCGCCCTGCCAGCTCTACTTCCAAGTATATAGATGTCCTCCCTGATTCAGCCCATGAGAAGTGGTTCTTCAGGCAGTACAATCCCTGTGTTTTCATTACTGAAAAGCGCTCCGCTTTCATTGCAACTCCAACTTCTCTTCAAACAGTAATGAAGTAGCGGTTTAGCTTTTTTCAGTCCTCTGTAAATAACAGGGATTAAGCCGTCTTCGCGGGTTTGTGTCATCGGCGGGACTTCTACGTTCAGAATCTTGAGAGTTAACTTCTCTCGATTCAGCTGTGAAGACGCAGGTCTGCATTTACCTATCACCTTCGTCTTCAACGGCACGTAGTATTGTTTCTCCTTAGTTGAGATTCAACTACTATGAGAACTTCTGTCTTGCCATCAGGGACCTCAGTCTCTAGAAGGCAATTGACTTTCGTCTGTTAGGCACATGCCTAGAGAGAATCATCATCTCGCCTTCCAGCATTGGTGGCAGCAGATAGACGATTTGTATGGTCTTTCGGCATAACCCTTCAAAAGGCGAGGGTCACATGACTACGACTCTGATGCATGGACAGCTCGCCTCACACAACCGAACGCAGTCAGTTGGCAGCTGTCTAAGCGTATGAGACTGTCACAAGCTACGCTGTGGACTTTGTATCGGTTGATCCAGATCAGTCATTACTTCGTCTTACTGGCGTGTTCCGGTACCCATAAGTATTGACACCCACCATGGAGTGTCGGGTGTCTTTATATACTGCGGAGACGACAAGACCGCGAGAGATTTTGCTGCAGATGGATAAACCACTGGACGGTACTGGACATCACTCCGACGAATTATGCCGGGGACAGGAAGATGGATTTTGTCATTGTGACCCTATCCTTCTTTCCCTTCGGGACTGCCCACAGGTCCTTGGAACCTCTTTTCCCTGGACAAGTGGTGGATGTTTGCAAGATGTGTTTGCTTACCCAGCTCCTTCAAAAGGACAAGTTGCATCTCGTCCATGGTGTGCAGTTGTAGAGGTAAGAAGGATGCGAGAGTGACTGCTGCTCCCCCTTCAACGCCTCGTCTCTCCATTCCTCGTTCCCTTCGGGTTGAGGATAGGACTCGAACTCACACTGGCTGGTCGGCTGATTGATGCGGTAAGCCTATACATAAGCATCATTTTTATGTTTATCAGAATCATAGAAGCAATCCCGCTCCTTCCTCTAGCAAGGGAAGGAAGGAGACTGACAATAATGCAAACCCTTCCCAGAACTTTGCATTAATGTCTCTGACGCCAGTATTCTTCACAGCCTTTTTTCGGATGAGTCACGATCCCTCACTTATACTCCTATACTCCGATCAAGTTGTCAGAGGCAGCAGGGTACTCTCCTGCCTCGCTCTTTACGACCAGGTAAGAGTTAGCCTAGGTGCGCAGAACTCCAGTCAGTTCTAGAGGCTCACTCAGATTCCTCCCATCAATCAGTGAGTCTTCCTTTATGTTAAAAGGACCGAGGGTTTGTATTAGTGTCGGAACAACAATCACAATTTTTCGTAATTGTATTTTTCAAACTAGTTCCCTTTAACTATACAAACAAAATGAGGTCCTTTAACAGAAAGTCCCACCTCATGCCACCCATCAATCTGAACCTGGGCCGAAAAGGCACCTGTTCAAGATTCAACGGCCATAATTCCAGCTAAGCTGTAAGTACATTCCTTATGTTAAAGGACCTCAGGTTTTGTATAGTTAGGAAAATACAATTTACGACAAATTGTGATATTTTAAGGTACAGTAATACTTTGGGTTACGAACCGATTAGTATACGAATTTTTTAACTTACGAAGTGACACCCTCATTCTGGAATACGAATTTCACTTGGAATACGAATGCGCGAATTTCCATCATGGGAGGCCGACTGCATTGTTTACATCGGACATCAGATGAGCGTGGAATCTGCGAACGCATTTTTTTTGGCCAAAAACTTAACGAGGGTCACGTGACTTCCTCCACGCATCCCTTGACCCTTTATAAACCATAACTCTTCACTATCTCGCTGGCGGTAAGATGAACGCATCTGTCCATGATACGCTCTCAAATTTGCTTAGTGATTTGCGCACGTGTTGTGTTTCCGTGATAGTGCTTATATGTTACTATTACCCAAGTACTAGAGACAATGGCTCCCAAGATGACGAAGGCAAGCAGCAAGAAGGAAAGCATGAGAAAGAAGGAGATGATTACGGTCGAAATGAAGAAGGAAATTATCCAAATGCATGATAAAGGCGAGCGAGGTGAAGACCATTGCAGCATTCTTTCAAGCCGGTTCGCAATCAACATCTGCTACTATTTTGAAGAAAAAGGAGAAATTAAAGCAGTAAAAGCTCAAAGGTGTCACAGTATGACGAAACAACGGCTTATATTCTCGACAATGTAGTAAAATTGTTTATCGATAATGGGGTGGGTCATTTCTATAAAATTTTAAAGAACAGGCAAAAGCAAGCCTCCATAGAAAAAATATTTTTTCAAAATGTGAAAGACGACACAGCTGGTCAGGTAAGCGTAAAATAGTGATGGTAGTGGGAACACTGCTCGAGAGAAAGAACCAGAAAGTCTTCCAGAAGTGTTCACGGAGGGAGATTTCCCCCCAAGCCCTAACCCTCTCCTCCTCCCCCTTCCCCTCCTCCCGTCTCTGTCAAGCCAGCAGCCACACTCGCCAAAGGTAAAGTTCAGGTTTTACTGTGCATGCATATTAAATCTAGTGTTTATATTTAATTTCATTCTTCAATTTTATAATTTTATGTAATTCCTACACAAATTTTCAACCTTAGTGAACAAAAATAAATGGAAAAATATGAATTGAAATGGTCATTCATGGTCGGGTGGAACGCATTATTTGCTTTTTATAACATTCATATGGGAAAATCCATTTAGGTTACGAATTTTTTAGGTTACAAAGCAGGTTCTGGAACGGATTAAATTCGTAACCCAAGGTATTACTGTATTTTTACGGCACAATTTTTGTTTAACAGGGCAGCAAGAGCCATTATGTTGAATGAATACATACATTTGTAGAAATACCGTTCAGACCATAGTAAAGGTTATGCAAATGATATTAAAAATTTTTATTGACAGTTATTACATAGGGATTAGGATAAACTGTAAGGCAGTCCCCGGGTTACGACGGGGGTTCCGTTCTTGAGACGCTTTGTAAGCCGAAAATCGTTGTAAGCCGGAACGACATTGTTGAAAACATGTCCACAGGGAAAATTTCACTAATTTGCAATTTTTCTTAGGGCCGTATCTCTAAAATTATCATTAATTTACTTTTTTCATGTGCAACACTGTGTATTCACAAATTACTGTATATTTTCATTAAAATACGAGAGAGAGAGAGAGAGAGAGAGAGAGAGAGAGAGAGACATTACATAAACCATTAAAATTCGTTGCCATTGTATGGCATTGTCACTTTCCCAGCTCCAAGTGTCACTGGAGTTATGAGGTAGGGAAATTGATACAGAAAAAGACGAAGAGAAGAATTTTCTTTTGAAATTAGTTATCGTATTATTACTACTTCTATTGAACCAAACAAAAACTTCTTTCAGTTTTCTTCTGAAGATTGAAAAAGAAACCCACAAATTCAATTTGTAACTTGTTTACTTCTAAGTATTTACATTAGTTTTACTCCACATCGAGTACTTTCAGGCCCTTCTGTGGCGGCCCATTCTCAAGAGATGTTGGGATGTTGCCGGTGGGTCAAGGCCCAACACTTCCCTGTTGGCCATTGACCCAGGCTAAACATCCAACATCTCTTGAGAATGGGCCACAGAAGGGCCTGAAAAGTACTCGAGTGTGGAGTAAAACTAAATGTAAATACTTAGAAGTAAACAAGTTACAAATTGAATTTGTGGGTTTCTTTTTCAAACTACTTCTATTATTATTATTATTATTATTATTATTATTATTATTATTATTATTATTATTTTTATTTTTATTTGAAAATATAATAAACACGTGCATCTAACATAAAAATTCTCTCATCTCAGTAAGAAACAGGAATTATCCTTACAAGTGAAATGGAAAGGTTCATTTCATCTCTTTAAAATACGACC
>NC_087203.1:77937407-77962407 GCF_015104395.2 Macrobrachium nipponense | reverse complement strand
TACAAGGTATTTTTTTTTATTTTTGTACATAAATATGATACAATGGCAGTAAGCATGTCCATTTGAAGCCTTTGTAGCAGCCCTTCACATGTTGAAGAGAGTAGGTTGTTCAGTTGCTCCCAAGTACATCATAAAATTTTAATTTATATAATTGAATCACGTTTTTATTACATAAATTATATTTACAATTATTACATAAATTGATTTTAAAAGACAAAACTTGCAAATACATTTGTTTTTGCAACACTGCAATTTGTTTTTTCCATGGGATAGAAGTACAAAATATAACTGTGCAACTCGGTCAGTATTTTGCTTTGTTAAGCGAACAAAAAATTGAGGTACGACCGTACGAGCTCAAGATGTTGCTGCTATGTAGATGGCATATTGATGAAAATAAGATAAGCAAAGAAGGAAAAGTAAATATGCATCTTTAAGCAAAGAAGAAAAAGTAGATATGCATATTTTCCTTAAATCTTTTAAAAAGTTATACATTACTTCACTGTATCCAATAATATTGTATGTATTCTCATATTATTGTATTATAAAATTCTACTAACATAGTGAATGTTTTGGTTTGGAAATCAGCTGATGGCAAATAAGAGTTTGTTTTGCCATATTTTAACTCAATTCTGAGCTAGCTAATTTTCTTGCTCCTAGTTAGCATAAACGAATATCTAAATACTTGACTTATATGAAACATGGTCATTTTCCTTATACGACGTGTTTTTAGGTGGAAATACAACTTGAATACGTCTCATTGTGATTGTGAACTATTTTTTTTTTTTTTCCGTTAGCAGATTACAATGGTGGCATGTTTATTCAGTAAAAAGATTGTGTGATTCTGTTCCCAATTTTCCTTTATATCATAGTAATACGAACTTTGCGATGTTTATCTTTTATCGGCGTGAAACCAACAGTAAAATGTGTTCTTTCAAGCACAGTTGTTTTGATTAAAACGATTTTATCTCAATTTTATCTATAGTTGTGTTTGATGCCACACGTTTACTGGAGTTTTATCCTTGTTGCCAATGCACGATGATGGTCATTAGCGGCTTGAACAGTTTTCTCAGCTTCAGCTACAACTAGGATTAAATTTAATAGTATATTTCCTAATTGATATTTGATCTATAGCAAATAAAGATATTACATCAAGATATCTCAGTCCTATTCTACACAACGTCATTTATAACAACTACAGTAATTATGAGCGTAATTGTTTACTATAGTATGATGGTTGAAATACAAGCCAAACAGATGTTGTTATCCAATTGGGTTGTACTTAGGAAAAAAGTTGTTTTTCGTCTGGTTTTTCATGGCTGTACACATTTACGCAATGTGTATAATGTTAAAACCGTACTTTCATCATTCTCTTTTGCTGTTTTTGAACTTATTTAACTAGAAGATGGGATCAAGTTAGGCTACTGTAATTTGGTCTCTTTCAAATCAGATTATCATAAGACGAATTATCGTAATTTGAACACTATAGTTACCTGTACACTGCATAAAACCTTATTATATCTTTACATACTTTTTTTTTTTTTTTTTTTTTTTTTTTTTTTTTTACACAAAATTGTTATTAAGAAATGTATTTTCCTTATTTGATAACATGAAACATAAATATATGGGGTGCATTTTGAGGGTTGGAACAGATTAAGGACATTTTAAGTATCTTCAATGGGGAAAATTGATTTGACGTGCAAGCAAATTGAGCTATGAGTGCGGCCAGGGAACTAATTAAACTTGTAGGTCAAGGTACCACTGTACAAGGATTATGCTTCACAAGACACCCAAAAGATTAAAGGTAGACTTTTTTCACTTTACAGTATTTATAATACTATAATAGTACTGCAGTAAATTCTATAGTACTTTACTGCATAAACATAGTTTTACTTATTGCACACGATTACAAAAAAACCCGTGGTGTAGGGTGATGTTAACAGGTCTAGTGCTCTGAAAGAAGATGTGATGGCCCATAGACTTTAAAATTGCTGGCGTCAAAATTCGCTCTGCATGACTGCCAGGAACAGAACCCCTGCCACTAACCGAGGGCCGCCTGTACATTGTATATTGTAATTAATTTTTTTTTTTTTTCGTTATTGTGCATCAATTTGCAAACTATCCAAGTAGTTTTCATGAACTGGTTATTTTTGCTTCAAAGAATGAAACCTAAATACAGGCGGCCCTCAGTTAGCGGCAGGGGTTCCGTTCCTGGCTGCCGACACTAAGTGATTTTCGACGCTAAGCATTTTAAAGCCTACGGCCACTGCACACCTTCTTTCAAAATTCTAGACCAGTTAACAGCGCCCTAGACCAGTCAAATGGCGCCGTAATCCCGCAATGGCACAGTAAGTACAATTATATATATGCAGTATAATACTATAGAATTTACTGTATAGTAGTACTCTACAGTACATTATAATATTATAAATACTGTAAAGTGTAGCCTAGCTTTAATCCTTTGGGTGTCTAGAGTATGTAAAGACATACAGTGGTCCTCCATATTCGTGGGGGGATGCATACCACAACCCCCATGTGAATAGTTAGAACGCGTGAATAGTTGGAACCCCATAAAAACGCTGAAAACAGCCTATTTTGTTAGTTAAGACTCAACAAAAACCCACTAAACATTTTTATACTTGGTTTTTTAATAGTTGTATCACAAAAAGTGTATTTTATGATGAAATTGATAATCATAGAAAAATACCGCAAATGTGTAAATTTTCTCGCGAATAATGCGGGGAAATGTTCCCGAATCCGCAAATCCGGAGAACGCAAATATGGGGGTCCACTGTAATAAGATGTACAGATAGCTGTAGTGTTCAGTTACGATAATTCGTCTTACAATAATCCGATTTTATGAAAGACCAAATTATACAATAGCCTAACTTTATCCCATCTTCTAGTTACATAAGTTCAAAAACAGCAAAACAAAAGAGAACGATGAAAGTATGGTATTAACGTTATACTCGTTGCGTAAACATGTACAGCCATGAACAACCAAATAAGAAACAATTTTTTTTTTTTTTTCAAAAATACAACCAAAATTGGATAACATCCATTTGGTTTATATTTCAATCCTCGTACCTATAGTACACTATTGCCGTAATTGTTATAAATAACATTATGTAGAATAGAACTGAGATATCTTAATGTAATAACTTTATTCGCTATACATCAAAGATCAATATAGATCAAAGATCAATATAGATAAAAGATCAATCAGGAAATACCCTCTTAAATTTAAACCTAGTTATAAATGAAGCTGAGAAAACTGTTCAACCTGCTAATGACTGTTATCGTGCATCGGTTACAAAGATAAAACTCCATTAAATGTATGCCATCAAACACAAACCATAGATGTTATTGAGATCAAATCATTTTAATCAAAACTACTGGGCTTGAAAGAACACATTTTACTGTTGGTTTCATGCTGATATGAGATAAATAACTTTAAGTTCGTATTACGATGATAAAAAGGAAAATTCCGAACGGAATCACAAAATTTTTTTACGCAATAAATATGCCGCCAACGTAATCTGTTAACGAAAAAAAATTAGTTCACAATCTCAACAAGACCTATTCAATTCATATTTCCACCTAAAAACACGTCGTATAAGGAAAAGTAACCTTGTCTCATATAAGTCAAGTACTATCGAGATATTAGTTTATGCTAACTAGAAGCAAGAAATTTCACTCAGAATTGCGTTAAATATGGTGAAACAAACTCGTATTCAATATTGGCTGATTTCAAACCAAAACATTGGCTGCTCTGCAAAATACTGGCTTAGGTTTGTCATAGTATTTTATAATACAACAGTATTAGAATACATACAATATTATTGGATACAGTGAAGTAATGTATAACTTTTTAAAGGATTTATGGAAAAGATGCATAATTAATAAAATAAAACCATGCTTTTTTGGAACAGTGACAGACAAGAACAAACATGAAAAAACATCCTCTGACAACATGGAGGGTAGTTACAAAAGCTGCCTTAATTTGTATCATATTTATGTACAAAAATAAAAATACCCTATACGACTACTATTTTTCATACACATTTAAACTTAAAGCATGAACATTTATAAAATCGACATCGATTGCTAAATTTGCACTCTTTGTAACTCGATATTTTCGGAAGAGCGGCAGGCTGCGGCTTACAAGAACGAACATGAAAAAACATCGTATTTGATAACATGAACGGCAGTTTCAAAAGCTGCCTTTGTATCATATTTCTGTGCAGAAATAAAATACCCTGTACGTAATATATTTTCTCACAAATTTTAAACATAAAAACATGAACATTTTTAAAGTTGACACATGGATTGCTAAATTTGAACTTTTCTTAACTCGATATTTTATGGAAGAGCGGCAGGCGGCGGCTCACAAGAAAGAACATAAAAAAACATCCTCTTGGATAATGTGAAGCGCAATTTCAAAAGCTGCCTTTATATCATATTTCTGTGCAGAAATAAAAATACAGGCAGTCCTCGTGTTACGACTGGTTCGGCTTACGACGTTCCGAGGTTAAGGTGCTTTTCAGTTATATTTATCAGAAATTATTTCCAGGGTTACGGCACCTACAACGCTGATCTGCCAGAAAAAATATGACACCAGAAATGCAAAATAATTAATATTTGATAGTTTTTTTTTTATGAAAAATGCAATAAGAATGCAGTTTACTCAGGTTGTTTTTTTTAATGCACCCCCCAAAGCATTAAAAGTTAGGTTTTCTTAGGATTTTTGATGATGTTCAAGCTTATGATGATTTTCGGGTTACAACGCGTCTCAAGAACGGAACCCCCGTTGAACAACCCGGGGACTGCCTGTACCCTATATGTAGTACTTCTTCTACACATTTTAAATATAAAAGGATGAACATTATAAATCGACACATCCATAGCTAAATTTGCACTTCTGTAACTCGATATTTTCGGCATAGAACAGCGTCAGGCATATATTTTACCCTAATCTATATAAATAACTCTCCATAAAATTTGTTAATATCATTTACATAACCTTTATGGTCTGAACGGCATTTCTACAAATTTATGAACTCGATAGTCATAACGACGTAGCGGGAGCTGTTGAGCGAAAATTGTGCAGTAAAAATATGTTAAAATGCCTTATTTTCTAAATGAATATTTTTGACGACAGCCGTAAAGTGATTCACCGCTAAGCGATTGCGCTGTTAACCCCGGGCCCCCCTGTACTAGCAATGAAGTTTTTTATCACCTGGTTGACCACTTGTTTTAACTACCAAACTCTAAGGTAAAGACAGAACAACTTGGGGATGCAGTATGTTGGAAGTATGTCAAGTTATTATTATTTCAAGTCCTTAGTGATATTTTGTTATGTTTTTAGGTCTTTGTTATTTAGAGTTACGTAACAATATGGTATTTATCCAATTTTTGTTTTCTCTCCATCAGGTCTGTCATGCTTTGTGATGATATGTTTGCATTACATGGCAACTGTAGTGTCATATGCCATTATTATTGCTGTCTCCATTGTTGCTTCTGGTAGTATATTAGTGTTCTTGTATTTTTATGTCCTTTTGATAGACAGATTTTCCTTTTGAATACAATACATATTGTAAAAGGAAAGAGAGAATACATGATAATCAACTAGTGTTTTGAATTTTTGTTTACCAAGTTTTAAGATCCCATTTGTGAAAAATTCTTAGGGAAATTGAGTTACTGCACATTTCCGTGTAGTATAAATACCTTTAGATAAGACAAGGTAAAAAATTATGGGAAATTTCCATGAATTTATTACATATCTGTAGTATAAGATGACTGCTAAAATTACAAAAACAAAAAAATTTGTGTTATAGGTTTGCTTTTGGTTACCGTATTTACTATTCTCACAGATCGTGTGAATATGGGAACGGACAAAGAATTTTGAAGCTAATTTAAAGGGGGATGCATCACGAGATATAAAATTAGTGTATATAAAATTTAAAGAGTATAGTGATATGGAATGCAAACATAATAAATACATAATGATAATAATAATGATGATAATAATAAATAATAATAATAATAATAATAATAATAATAATAATAATAATAATAAAGGGATTTTTGGGTTTTGACGTAAGGAAAAATCTATTTCTGGGCGATTGGCTCGTGTCGCCAGCGAAATATCCTTTAATCTTATTTATTTAGGGTAAAATGTACTAACACATACCAGAAGATAAATAAGAAAGAAAAAGGTCAGTATAACTGACTCGCTCACCCTCCAAGAGGGTGTCGGTATGAACACTATGGCGAGTGAGACCACTACCACGAGCCAAATGCCAATAGAATTCTCCCACTACAAAATCCCTCCAAGAGGAGAGCCGACCCACAGAGTGGGCAGCAAGTACTATCTACTACTCCATCCCATGCTGCCGACTGCTGCGCCTCTGGTGGCCATCCTGAAGTTAGCAGACAATCTTGGGCGATGGGATGGGTAGGGCGGGATTTCGCTGGCGACACGAGCCAATCGCCCAGAAATAGATTTTTCCTTACGTCAAAATCCCTTTTCTGGGCTCAGCTCGTGTCGCTGCGCGAAATCGTACCAGAGAAATAGCACAAGATTGTAAACAAAATCAATAAAATAAAGTAGGTCTCAAATAAAAGATAAAATAAAAGTAAAAGAATATAATTGCTAATAAGGATACATATACACAGTGATACAAAATAGAAATATTGCTTAAATTACACTTAATTCTAATAATATTTCTTAACTTAATGTAATTTACATATATACAGAGGTAATATGGCATATATGTATCAAATGGTATCTGTGTAAAGCTATGTATCAAATTCCAGAGCAATTAACATAATAAGTTGAACAAAACAAACTCAACAATAATAATATATAAAGGAATGTATATGACTTAATATACAAAACCCGTAACCATTACAAATAAGATGTATCCCCTAGCATAAAAAAATAAGGGATGACATCCATGAGATCAATATCCCATAATCAATTGTGAGTGTCCCTAGCAAAAAAATAAGGGACACCCACCACATCCCCCCCCATCATAAAAGCAGCTAAGACACAAGGTGACCGTAAATGAACAAGGCAGGAATAGACGAACTGTTGGGTGAGGCAGGTAGAAAGGAGGACTGGATCTTCTACTAAAGATTAGTTAGAGTCAGGGGAAAACTATGTTACCCGCTGCTACTGCTGAAAATTTCAGAGCTTCCAAGGACTTTAGGTAATAAGACGTTTGAACACTGTCGGCGATTTCCATCCAGTATACTTTTTCAACTCATCGAAGTTCATATGTTGGAAATAGTTAATTGAGGTGGCTACTGCCCTGACTCATGTGCTTTTGGGAAAAGAGTCAGGATTGGCTTGTTTAATGAAGTACAGGATTTGTTGCCTGATGCCTTTAATAGATAAAGTGCCACCTTTTTCTCTCTTAAAGAGAGGACCCGATGAGGATGAGGAGGTCCTGGACAGAAAGGCTCGTAAGGCTGAAACTGGGCAAAGAGATACATCTTGTGGAAGGGGTAGTACCTTCCATGGTTTTCCCACCTCATCAAAGGATCTTCATTTTTTGCTATAAAGCTACGTTCCGGAGAAAGTAGCACTTCCCCTGGGAAGGAAGAATATGATCCGGATCTCTGATAAAGCCGACAGTCTGAAATTCTAGCTCCTGAGGCCAAGCTTAATAAAAATAGTGTTTTTGTTTTTCTTAAGAGCATTATAACGAGCATGTGTCATTATCGGTTTCTGAAGCCAGTTTTAGAACATCGTTTAAGAACCATGATACTGACGTAGGCCTTACAGAAGGTCTAAGTCTAGCACATGCCTTGGGAATAGACGAGAAGTAGGAATCCCGTCAAGTCTATGTTGAACCCAAATTGAAATATCTTTTTCAAGGCTGACTTGTTTGTCGTAATCGTGCTAGCTGCTAAAGCCTTTTTCAAATAAGGATCTGAAAAAGGATATAGCTGAATTAATTGTCATGATCCTAATATCTGATTCTCTCAGGAAGGTTGCTAACTTTTTGACAGCAGCATCATACTGTCTCAAAGTTGAATCTCTTTTATCGGATTCCAAGAAGAGAATATTCTGAGGGTCAATATTCGCATCCCTTTTTGCTGCAAACTTCATGAAATCCATAAAAGTTAGGGTTTTGAGAATCCCTGAGGAAGCGAACACAGTCTTCGTTTGTACTGACTGGGAGAGCCTGGGATTGGGGATCCGAAGAGGACGAAGACCCAGTTCCAGAATTAGAGGTACCAATTGCTCTTCGGCCAGTCTGGGGCTACTAGAGCCACTTGACCCTTGAATGTCCTGAGTTTGTTTAACACTTTCATGAGAAGATTTCACTGGAGGAAAGACATAAATCTTCTCCCAGTTGTTCCAGTCTAGAGCCAGGGCGTCCGTGGCATAGGCCAGAGGGTCCAGGTTGGGGGCCACATAACACGGGAGTTTGTGGTTCGCTTGAGATGCGAAGAGATCCACCTGTAGACCTGGAACTCTCTGAAGGATCCATTGAACGAACTGTTGTCCAGTGACCATTCCGACTCTAGAGGTACTGATTGGGATAGAGCATCTGCTAGACGTTTCTCACTCCAGCTATATGAGTGGAGGAGAGATGCCAACTGAACTTGTCCGCCAGGGAGAAGATGGCTACCATGACATGATTTAGATGACGTGACTTGGAGCCTCCTCTGTATACAATGTACTACCACTGCGCTGTCCAGGACTAGCTTTATGTGGGGAGTACTTTGGAGGACGTAACCTTTTTAGAGTCAAGAACACTGCCATTGCTTCCAGTACGTTTATATGGAACTGACGGAACTGAGGTGACCACGTTCCTTGAACCTTCTTGAACTGGGAATATCCTCCCCAACCGCTTAAAGACGCGTCTGTGTGGATGGTGATCCCTGGTGGAGGAAACTGAAGGGGCACTGACACCGACAAGTTCTGACTTTCGCCCACGGCCGGAGTCGATTCTTTAGAATCAGAGGACTGAGGATAATTTGTCCCTGGACCTGACATTTGCTCGTGAGCGCCAGATTCTGGTTAGGTCTTTCAGTTTGGCTTTCATTAGGATGTTCGTCACTGATGCAAACTGGAGCGAACCATGGGATCCTTTCCTGAGTCCTTCTTGACGCCAGTTTGTGACTTAGAAATTGCTTGACTGACTTTGCTATTTCCTTCCTCTTGGTTGATGGAATCGACAGAGTATGGGAGGATAGATTCCATTGAATGCCCAGCCACTGAAAGTTTGACTCTGGAGTGAGTCTTGACTTGGTCCTGTTTATCTTGAAGCCTAGATATTCCAGGAAACTGAATCACTTTCAGTGTTGCTTTGTTGCATTCCTCGACTGTTGAAGCCCAGATCAACCAATCGTCGAGATACGCTACTACCATAACCCCTTGCGATCTGAGTTGTTGCACTACTACTTCCGCCAGCTTCGTAAACACCCTGGGTGCTACGTTGAGCCCGAAAGGAACTACCTTGAAGGAGAATGTCTGGTCTCCTATCTTGAAGCCCAGATACGGACGGAAGTGTCTTGCAATAGGGATATGATAGTAAGCGTCTGTAAGATCGATAGAGGTGGTGACGGCCCCACGGGGAAGTAAGGTCCGCACCTGCGAGATCGTGAGCATCTTGAACTTGTCGCAGCGAATGGCTAAGTTTAAGCGGGACAAGTCTAAGATTACCCTTCTTTTTTGTGAGCCTTTCTTTGGCACGCTGAACAAGCGTCTTGAAATTTTAACCTTTTGACTCTTGCTATAGCTCCTTTCTGAAGGAGATCCTCCGCGTACTCCGTCAATTCCTTGGAAGGAAGTTGGCGGAAAGGTCTGGATGGAGGTGGGTTCGCTAACCAGCTCCAACCCAGGCCTTTTGAGACAATGCTCTGAGCCCACTTGCTGAAGTTCCACCGGTGGCGAAAGTGAAACAGCCTCCCTCCTACCTGAAATTCCTCATTGGTTCTGGTAGCCTCCTCGGCCTCCCCTGAAATGTTTTCCCCTATTAAAGGGACCTCCCGATCCTCTCCCACGAAAGGAACGCTTACCTCTGCCTCCCTTACCCGAGCGGTCATACTTCTGTGAAGCTTGACCCTCGAAGACCTGGTTGTAGGCCGGAGAGAGAGCATAAGAGGTGGAGGGCTGAGGCTGAGGAGAGATAACATAAATCGGCTGCGACTGAGCCTTTGAGGTGGAAGGTTGGGCTGTTTGCACTAAAGGAACAGCCGGAACTTGCTGAAGAAGCGTGGCTGCTTCTTCTGGTAGGGCTGGAAACATCTAGGTTTCCTTTGAGCCTTACCCTTACCGGCTTGGTCCTGTCGTCTCTTGGCCGTAAGACCCCAACGGTCTTTAAGGCTCTGGTTCAATCTCGTAGCCTCTGACTGAACCTCCTTAACCATCGCTTCTGGGAAGAGGTCTGCTCCCCAGATGCTTGACGTGAGCAACTTATTCGGCTCGTGCCGAATTGTTGCTTCTTGTAGGACATGTTTCCTACAATTCGTCCTAGCAGTGGCGAACTCAAACATGTCAGACTGCACCGTTTGAGTCAAAGATTTGGTAAGAAGCTTGAAGAGCGGTTCCGACCCATAGGCAAGGGTAGCACCTCGGTCATAGCCATGGAAATTAATAGACCTGGCTAACCGCGATTTGGCATCAAATTCTGCCTGAATAAGGCTATCTGGAAGCCTAGGTAGCTTCTCACCAAACTGCTCCATAGCACAGTCTGGTTTGAGTTTGCCAGCTGAGAAGGTGTTAGGTAAATCTTCCCACAATTCACCGGCTGAAGGAAGTAACGGAGATGTAGGATCTGCTTCCTTCAGTTGAGGCATGGAGTCCCCCTTCTGGGCTGCTGGAATAGTAGTCGTCGCGATCTTTGTCAAGAGGGAGGGAGCGGGGTACTCTCTTCCATCGTTAAAGATCGTAAACGGACTCTTAAAAGGTTGGATTTTCGTGTTGGAACAATCCATGTCCTCTAGACACCTGAGCCATTCTCTTTGAGCCTGGTCACGTGAATAGAGGACTGTCTCCTTTGGTACTTTATCATCCCGAGTCATGGCTGCGGCGGTGAGCCTGGCGTAGCCTATGAACGGGGGCTGAAGGTCTTCCGGGTAGAACTCGAAGTCCTCAATCCTCCGAGTTCCACATTCCGGGATAGAGATGAGCCCCGTCTTGGAAGGGGGCGTATGGACGCTACTCTCCACGGGTTGTTCTTGAGAACGGCGGTAGAGAGTCATACGGGGAGTTGGGCTCCACCTGTGCTGAAAGGTGGTAGGAGAGGCTAGAGGAGCTTGGCTCAGTCCGGCTATGATGTTGTCCTGAGAGGTAATCCTATCAGACAACCGAGAGATCATTTGTTCCATGCTATTTTTCAGAGACCCAACCAGATCGCCCACTTGTTGTAACAGACCAGCGTTGGAGTCCAAAGCCGGAGCTGTAGCGGAGGTGGAAGGGTGGCTCTGAACTGGAACCAAGGGTAGCGGAACTGACGACTCCGCTGGAGTGCGAGATCTCTCCCTGGAGGATCTACTCCTCGAGGACTTAGAGCCGGACCCAGAAGCTTTAGATCTCTCTGCTCCGGGGTTCCTAGCCGGAGACTTACGAGAGGAGGATGACGCCGAAGTCGTCTTCTTAGACGACGACGACGTCTTCGTCAAGGTTTTCACTGCTTGACCCTTGACCTTGGGTCTAACTGAAGCGTCAGGAGAAGTATAAAGTTCATTACCCGTAAAGCCTTGGAAGGATGGAGAGGTTGCAGGAGTAGAAGAACCAGTTGCACCCAAGGGTATCCCTTGGGTGTCCAACGAACTTACCTCGACCAACAGGTCGTCTACACCTACCATAGGTTCCACATTAATGTCAAGCGTCGCGACTTCCGAGGAGATGTCCTGGCCTTGGTCCGTCAACGAGGCAGCCAGCTGTTGCTGGATGAAAAGCGATAGTCGGGGGCCGCCTCTGCTGGTCGACGTAGCCTGTCGCCTTGCCTCCAGGGAAGATTAGTACCGCCAACCTCTTCTCAAGGATGTAGGGCATACCCTTGGCGGCGTTCTTCCCGAAACCGCCGACCCAGGCCTGCAGGGTTGCCAGTGCGGTATCCCTCACAGCCACCGGAGCCTGGAAGAGAGGGTATTGATTAGATTTAAGAATAACTTAAAACTAAAATCAACTTAAAGCTTAACTTAAAATTATAGGGGCTATAAGACCCCCTGAATTTTACCTTAAGTTAGTGATTAATGTAAAACTTAAGCACTATAACAAATGAGAACCAGTATCGGAGTTGGAATACTTACCCCGTCTAAGAGCTGGCTCACCAGATCGTAACAGATGGTACACGTCTCGTGGTACCAGACCTGGATGTCCCCGTGCGGAGTCGCGCATGGAGCATGGGACCGGCAAACTTCGTGTCCACAAGGGTCCTGAAGTGTGGCGGCGCATCCCGGATGCAACACGGTGGTGGTCTGTAAGTGAAAAGACACATGAGTATCTTAAAGACTATCACTTACAGGCTAGGGGGACAGAAGAACTCCGTTGCATGCCGGAGCTCGGAAAAAAATTTGGGCATGATTCCCCTCCCTTAATCGCCCTGAATAGGCTATAACCCCGGAGAGATCCGGTGAGACAGGTAAGGGAGGGGGGTGGTTTAAGGTAACTTAAGATAAAACTTAATAGTTAAACCTAATAAAACTTAAACCTAAAGCTCGAACGTACCGGACTAAGTCCAGTGCGTGGCGGAGTGTTGTAACTCAGCGAGACGGAGAGGTTAGAAGGGACCAACTGTATGTTCCGGTCCACTCTGCTGGGTGGGACTAGCACCTTTCCGCTGGATGCCCAGGACTCCGGTGGTAAAGGAGCCCTAGTAAGGTGGGAAAGAGCGAGAGGACATCAGACTCAGGCTAGCAACGGAGCGACGGGGTAGCAAAGGAGGGGGGAAAGGCCAGTCCCCCCCACCTTACCATCCGGCCGGACCGAAGAAGCCTGAGAGGTCGAGTCCAGTCTGGGTCTGTCCCGTCCCTCTACCCCCTCCGCCTGGGGGGAGAGAGGTGAGGCAGGCTCGGGTAGCGGAGCGAGCACGGGTGGGCAGACCGACCCACCCCCCCCCGACTCTATGGTAAGAGCGGGATGGGGGGGAGGTGACTGGACAGGCGTCTGGCTGCCTCGTGATCATGTAGTGACCACGGGGCGGTAAGAACAAACAAAAACAACTAAGCCTAGAACAAACCAACTGATCAGAGAGATGCTATCGGGAAGCAACCGAACTGATGAGCGGTAGCATATAGGCCCAATGGACCATAACCAACTGATCAGAGAGATGCTATCGGGAAGCAACCGAACTGATGAGCGGTAGCATATAGGCCCAATGGGCCATGACCTAGGCTAAGCAAGCCAGACGCCTAACTAACCTAAAACAAATATCATATAATAATTCAAAATGAATAATAATAATGAAAGAAAGAAAACAACATAGTAGGAGAAAAAATCCAGGAGTGTACGACTAACCCGAAGGCAAGTCTACCACTCAAAGCTAGCGAGGCCGATACTAAGAGCCGTGGCTAGGGTCTGGATGGGAAGGAGCCTACATAAGGTAAAAGACATGCATGCATGACAAAAACCGTGTAGACCGTACCCTAAACAAAGCGGATAATAAAATAGAGCGTACATAAGTAAGGGGATGATTCTGGGTATGGGTGACCAAGAACGAACCCACCACGAGGCAGAACCATGCTGCCATGCTTCCGACCTAGAGTTCGTATTTATACCTAAAAAACGGCAAATACGGGCTCAGGGCCGGAAAAAACCAACTAGCAATAAACACTGAGTACTTAACTTAGCTGCTGCGATGGCTGCACGCTCCATGGTAAATAAATCCAAAGAAAAGGGCACAAAAAACAGAGTAAAAAAGGGCACGTGTGTATCGTGTGCGCTAACTGAAAAGGATGACCACCAGAGGCGCAGCAGTCGGCAGCATGGGTATGGAGTAGTAGTAGTACTTGCTGCCCACTCTGTGGGTCGGCTCTCCTCTTGGAGGGATTTGTAGTGGGAGAATTCTATTGGCATTTGGCTCGTGGTAGTGGTCTCACTCGCCATAGTGTTCATACCGACACCCTCTTGAGGGTGAGCGAGTCAGTTATACTGACCTTTTTCTTTATTTATTTATTCTCTGATATGTGTTAGTACATTTACCCTAGAAATAATAGATTAAAGGATATTCGCGCAGCGACACGAGCTGAGCCCAGAAATATGTTTTATTAAAAGTAATTGCTGCCTCAGCTGCATTAATTTTATACAGGTTCTTCTCTATTTTTCTAATTATTGCTTTCTCATTGTTGCTTAAACTGGTGAGCAACGCACCGAAGGTTGAAATATCTCAATTGGGTAGAACGATTGAATTTTTATGGTAAAAATTCCAGTTGGGGTAGTCAAATTTTCGGGTATATCCCGTAGAGTTATTACAGATAGAATTGATGTTAAATTCTATTTCTTTTCTATTCTTTCTATTCTTTCCGGACTTTTCGTCTGAATAAACCTCAGACATCCTCTTGGGCGGAGGTGGGTGAAGGACTGAAGTGAGAAGGTGAGTCCAGGTGCTTATAGGTGCGGTGGCGCAGCGGGGGGCATCGTGCCGCTGCCTTTTCATTGGCTCGTGGGTGGGGAGCTTCTTTTTCATTGGCTGCCTGGCTGCGGGCTCAAGCCAGCTCACGATCGCATGCTCAGCAGGCGCGCCGATCTTCTCAGCTGCATATCATCACGCCGGGCTTCATTTTGATGTTGTGTGGGAAAGCCGCGTGACGTCACTGCTGGTATTATTCATCGTATTAATGTCACTGCTGGTATTATTCGTCGTATTAATGTCGTCTTGGATTGGGGCGTTTTCGGGCGGCGGCGATATGGTGATGTTTGCCGTTATTGGAGTGTTTCTTCGGATGCAGGTCGGGAGCAAAAAGACTTCCTGTGTCGTGTTCATGGAGGACCTTTGCTCCTGGATGAGTAACGCCTCCAGGAGGCGCAGACGGCGAGGGTCGGGTGCTCTCCCTATTATCCTGGTGTTACGGATGATACAGTCGCGGGAGATTGTGTCTCAGGTGAGCGGTGAGGGCGTGGTTCTTGATAGCCCCTTCTTGGGCATGACAGGAGATTCTCTTCGCAAGACGCATGGTAGTCATTCCAATGTATTTTCCCAGACATCCTCGGGTGGGGCATATGTATTGGTATACTACGTTCGTCTGCTTGAGGGGGTCTACTGATGGCGGTGAGGGGTTATTTTTCATGATAAGGTCTTTTGTTTTACGGTTTTTGTAGTATATTATAAGGTCCACTATGGGGTCGTGGGTCTTGTTCCTCGTTCGAGTACCATCTTTCGAGGGCGGTGCGCACTTCTCGATTGATGAGCTTATTGGAATATCCGTTATTCACGAGCATCTGTGAAGCTCTATCAAGCTCGAGGTGTTTGCCCTGCCAGGTAGAACAATGGGAGAGGGCCCTTTTCACAAAGGCTCTGACAGTAGTGTTCTTAAACCTGTCTGGACACTCGCTATCCCCGTTGAGGCATATTCCTAAATTAGTTTTCTTCGTGTAGACAGAAGTGCGGAGACCGTCTTCTGTCTTCGTTATAAGGACGTCGAGGAAGGGGAGCTGATCGTTGGTGCTAAACTCGACTGTATAGTTTAGCACGCTGCATTGCTGGAATCGGCGACGTAGGGCTTCTACCTCATCCTCGGTGCTGACTTGCACAAAGATATCGTCTATGTAACGGGCGTATTTGCGGGGGTGCTGGCTCTGGGCGAAGACCCTCTCTTCTACGGTGCCCACATAGAAGTTGGCAAAAAGGACTCCCAGAGGAGAGCCCATGGCAACGCCACTTTCTGACGGAACATCTGTCCTCGGTGGGTGGAGAAGGGGGCCCTCTTCGTACAGATGTCCAGCAAGGTGCGCAAAGAGGCTTCAGGGATATTGAGTGGGGCCGTCGACGGGTCTCGGTAGACTCGATCCATGATAATGTCTATGGTCTCGTAGACGGGAACATTGGTAAATAGGGATTCTACGTCGAGGGATGCTATGATGCTGGTGCCGGGGGAGTCGCGAATTTCTTCAAGGAACACCGATGAACTCAGGCTATAGCGGCTCGGGACGTAGGAGTCAAAATTTGATTGAGGCGCTTGGCCAAGCGTAAGTCGGGGCGGGCGTCTGCCTGATAATCGGGCGGAGAGGGTTGCCTTCCTTATGGGTTTTCACGTTCCCATAGAGGTAGCCAAGGCTGAAGTCCCCTTGGATGGGCGGAAGGTGGACTGCGTTGGTTGCGGCATTAATGGTACTGATGACACGGTTGGCATCCCTTTTGATGTCTTCCGTAGGGTTCCGTGTGAGACGTTCAAAAGTTTGAACGTCTCACACGGAACCCTACAGAAGACATCAAAAGGGATGCCAACCGTGTCATCAGTACCATTAATGCCGCAACCAACGCAGTCCACCTTCCGCCCATCCAAGGGGACTTCAGCCTTGCTACCTCTATGGGAACGTTGAAAACCCATAAGGAAGGCAAACCCTCTCCGCCCGATTATCAGGCAAGACGCCCGCCCCGACTTACGCCTTGGCCAAGCGCCTCAATCAAATTTTGACTCCCTACGTCCCGAGCCGCTATAGCCTGAGTTCATCGGTGGAGTGTTCCTTGAAGAAATTCGCGACTCCCCCGGCACCGGCATCATAGCATCCCTCGACGTAGAATCCCTATTTACCAATGTTCCCGTCGACGAGACCATAGACATCATGATGGATCAAGTCTACCGAGACCCGTCGACGGCCCCACTCAATATCCCTGAAGCTTCTTTGAGCACCTTGCTGGACATCTGTACGAAGAGGGCCCCCCTTCTCCACCCACCGAGGACAGATGTTCCGTCAGAAAGATGGCGTTGCCATGGGCTCTCCTCTGGGAGTCCTTTTTGCCAACTTCTATATGGGCACCGTAGAACAGAGGGTCTTCGCCCAGAGCCAGCACCCCCGCAAATACGCCCGTTACATAGACGATATCTTCGTACAAGTCGACACCGAGGATGAGGTAGAAGCCCTACGTCGCTGATTCCAGCAATGCAGCGTGCTAAACTATACAGTCGAGTTTAGCACCAACGATCGGCTCCCCTTCCTCGACGTCCTTATAACGAAGACAGAAGACGGTCTCCGCACTTCTGTCGGTCTCCGCATTCTGTCTACACGAAAGAAAAAACTAATTTAGGAATGTGCCTCAACGGGGATAGCGAGTTGTCCAGACAGGTTTTAAGAACACTACTGTCAGAGCCTTTGTGAAAAGGGCCCTCTCCCATTGTTCTACCTGGCAGGGCACACACCTCGAGCTTGATAGAGCTTCACAGATGCTCGTGAATATCGGATATTCCAATAAGCTCATCAATCGAGAAGTGCGCACCGCCCTCGAAAGATGGTACTCGAACGAGGAACAAGACCCACGACCCCGCCCCACCGAGAACATCACGATATATTATAAGGCCTTCATGCATTCTCAATACCGCGAGGAGAAGGCGATGAAGAAGATCATTAAGGAAAACATCCTCCCCATTGAAGAAGGCAAGAGAGTGGACCTTATAATATACTACAAAAACCGTAAAACAAAGACCTTATCATGAAAAATAACCCCTCACCGCCATCAGGAGACCCCCTCAAGCAGACGAACGTAGTATACCAATACATATGCCCCACCCGAGGATGTCCTGGGAAATACATTGGAATGACTACCATGCGTCTTGCGAAGAGAATCTCCTGTCATGCCCAAGAAGGGGCTATCAAGAACCACGCCCTCATGCCCACCCCCGAGACACAATCTCCCGCGACTGTATCATCCGTAACACCAGGATAATAGGGAGAGCACCCGACCCTCGCCGTCTGCGCCTCCTGGGAGGCGTTACTCATCCAGGAGCAAAGGTCCTCCATGAACACGACACAGGAGGCCTTTTTGCTCCCGACCTGCATTCCGAAGAAACACTCCAATAACGGCAAACATCACCATATCGCCGCCCGAAAACGCCCCAATCCAAGACGACATTAATACAACGAATAATACCAGCAGTGACATTAATACGATGAATAATACCAGCAGTGACGTCACACGGCCTTTACCCAATCAAAATGAAGCCCGGCGTGATGATATGCAGCTGAGAAGATCGGCGCGCCTGCTGAGCATGCGATCGGGAGCTGGCTTGAGCCCGCAGCCAGGCAGGCCAATGAAAAGAAGCTCCCCACCCACGAGCCAAGAAAAGGCAGCGGCACGACGCGCCCCGCTGCGCCACCGCAATATAAGCACCTGGACTCACCTTCTCACTTCAGTCCTTCACCCACCTCCGCCCAAGAGGATGTCTGAGGTTTATTCAGACGAAACGTCCGGAAACGAATCGAAAAGATAGAAAAGAAATAGAATTTAACATCAATTCTATCTGTAATAAACTCTACGGGATATACCCGAAAATTTGACTACCCCAACTGGAATTTTTACCAATAAAAATCCAATCGTTCTACCCAATTGAGATATGTCAACCTTCGGTGCGTTGCTCACCAGTTTAAGCAACAATGAGAAAGCAATAATTATGAAAATAGAGAAGAACCTGTATAAAATTAATGCAGCTGAGGCAGCAATTACTTTTTAATAAAACATGTTTTAAAAGAGGGTTTACTTCCAGTCCATACAATAATAATAATAATAATAATAATATAACTATTGTTACAAAATGATGTGTATAAAAAAAATTTTCCCCTCTTTTTTTTAACTCCACTAGAAGCTGAGATCAGAGCTGTCAAATGATTTTTCCACATTATTCTCTCTCTCTCTCTCTCTCTCTCTCTCTCTCTCTCTCTCTCTCTCTCTCTCTCAGTTAATGGTAGATAATTTTTAATTGATCTATTTCTACCTTTACTGTCTAGAGCTGTAAATGCACTGTTTCTTAAACATAAACACATGACTAAACTAAGAGTTGTGTTAGTCCAAATATAAAGCACTGTTTGGTCATGAAAAGGAATTTCAAAGTAAAGAGAAAGAGACAGAAATAAAGAATTTCTTAAAACGTGAGTGAGAAGACTTCTAAAAACAGATCAGTTGGTCGAAGGGAGAGAAGAGAGAAAATACGTTGTGTACATAATCTTCACGCACTCCTATATTTTTTATTAACTTTATTTCTTTTTTAAGGGTAGTGTATTAAGCTAACTTTTAAGTGAAATTACATTAATTTTAATTTCATTATAAAGTTAGCTTAATAATTAGGGAGCATGATTAGGGTCATACAGTCATCTTTCAATTAAAAATTTCCATTTAACACGAAATGGCGCCCAAGCATTGTTTTCAAACTCGTGCATCAGCACTGCAGACGACAGCCGTCAACTTAAACAAAGACATAGCACAGTGCACTATATGTATTTATTTATTAATGAAGCGAAAGATGTTATGTACAGGCAGTGTTCAAGTTACGATAATTCATCTTACGATATCCGATTTTACAGTGGGGTAAGCAATTAAAACTGAAATGACAATAGTATTTGTTCCGACACCGTAATACAAACCCTTGGTCCTTTACAATAAGGAATTACTACTCAGTGCAGCTGGACAGTCGTAAGATTTCTAACAAGGTAGTTTGGTAGTAACTGCTTGTCTGATGGTCGGGAGTCCCGCCTGACTGGAGGTTAACATATCACTTTGCTTTCGGCCGCTGTCGGATGTAGACATGTGCTCGCCTCTCATCGTGAGATTTTCGTTGATGTCAACAACTGAGGTGTTTTTTCCACACTTTTCCTTGATGTATTACTAGTGTGTGTGCACTGTAAGTACTTATTGCTTTTTTGTTTTATTTTGTGGTTTTGCATCACAAATTTTGCAAGCCCACGAAGTGGAGAAGCCCCCTTTGCCCCCATCCAGCCGGAGAGTGTCGCCCTGGTGTGGAGGGCCGTAAGTATGGGGCATTTAGGTCCAGTGACTCTGTGGACCCTCATTTATTGTGTACACGGTGCCGAGGGCGTGAGTGCTCTAGGGCCGTGCCATGTGATTTTTGGGTCTCCTGTCGGAGGAGCAGTGGGAGCTCTATGAGAGGAGGAGGAAGCCTCATAAAATTGCCAAGGTGTCGTCAGAAAGCTCTCCCTCAACAGCTCTGGTGACTGACATGTCGTCTTCCTTCCTCCCTCCTAGCCAGCTCCCTCGTATGACTCTCCCCCACCCCTTCGAGGGACGTATCCCGTTCACCTCTCCGTTCGATCTGTCCAGCGCAGAGAAGGAGGGCGTGACACCCCGACCTAGAGCTGTACTCGGGGTCTTTGGTCATTCAGGGTGGGATCTCCCCCCTCTGAGCAAACAGGAACCCCCCCCCCCCCCCCATTAACCCGACTGTTGCTTCCCCAGGTGTGTCTGCCGCCATGGGTGGAGACCTCCAGCAGGTATGGTGTTCGTTGAGTATTCCAGGCACTCCCAGTATCCAGGGGCGGTTGCAACATCTGGCTGTGGCCCTAGTGACCCATGGGGCAGTGACAATGACTACCACCACCCTTTCAACACCAGGGTATGCCGCACCGCCACACCTGGTGTACACACAGCATGTGACTTCGGTGACCCCTTCAGCCGCTGTACAAGCCCCGCTGACGTCTGTGCTGCGGAAGGACTTGGTTCCTCCGCCGCCTGGTTTTGCTGTCCTCGCCCCATCCCCTGACTTGAGTCCCCAAAGAGCTCCCCACTTACAAACCGCCCACCGGTTTCCTGTGTCCTTTTCCTGCTGTCTCCGTTCCTGCCCATGGTTGTGCTGTCCTTCTGCAGGTTCCTCCAGACAGATGCTGTTGGCCAAGTTGCTACCAGCAACTACCCCAGCTCCATCCTGGATGGAGGACCTTTCGGTTGTCCTGAGGAAGTTGGAGAAGAAGTAGTCCAGGAAGAAGAGGAAGGTGTTGTCTTCTCTGTCGTCTTCGTTGTCGTCTTCTGCTGCCTCTTCCCCTTCGACTTCCAAGGCCCACAGCCGAGGAAGAAGGTGGCCTTGGCCCCCCCAACCTAAGAAATCTTGCACAGAGACTTCTAAGGGTCTCTCCTTCCCCAGGGAAGAAGAAGACGGGGACCATAGGGGTACCAGCTACTGCTGGTACCTCTGCTCCCAGCTCCAGAGGTACCACCTCCGGCCCAGGAACCGTCTCGGCCGCTTGCTCGTGAGCGTCACTGAGTGTACAGTCACTTACCAGCCAGGGTCCAAACCGTTGAGCCTGCTCACCGTCAGGACCCAGGAACGGAGCAGAAGACTGGTGGGAGTTGTTCAGGTGATTCTCGCCAGGCTGGTGATTGCTCTTGTGGCGATCTCCCGGTTCCCAGGGTTGAAGTGACAGTCCCACCAGTCCCTCCACGTGTCGAGGCTAGGAAGAGGTCCCCACGGTCACCAGGTCCAGCCTCGGCTGGACCAGGAACCGTGGCGCGTCAAGAGGATGTGGCTTGCTCTCACCGTGTCAGTGGACACTACCAGTCACCTGACCATCGCTCCCACCGGGACCAGACAGCTTGCACAACTGGTGGTAGCAGTTCTCCTGACTCATAGGACCGATGCTATCGTTCTCGCGGTCCAGCGTTTCTCACGGAGACCACTGTCCAGACCTGCAGCTCGATCACGGTGGCGATTGCCGACAGTCCTCCCAGCCCACCGGCTCCGCTGGTAGGCAGGTTAGGAGCGTCAGGTCTACCTCACCTGTCCCTTCAACTCTTCGGGCTACATCGGGAGGAGCAAGGCGAGCAGGGGTGACCGTGACCATGAGAGCTTACGATCCTGGCTCAGTCCTTGGACCTAGCAGGTCATACACACTAGTAGTTGGAGGAGACCATGATGGGTCTGGGGAGGTTCTTCCTCCTGAAGGAAGAGTGTCTCGAGAGGTGATCGGCCTGGATGGATCTGACAGTCCATCTCCTCAGGACGCGATCACCCCCGAGATACAGAGGTCTTTCGCAGAGGTCATCACTCTGATTCATCAGCACAATGAACCTCGGGGAAGGATCGGTGGTTGCCCCCTCCATCGAGGTTGGAGTCGTTCTGGGGACCCAAGAAGGAACCCAGAGCAACAGTGGGTTTACCCCGGTCCACCTTGGCCAATGGTGTGCTGGGCCAGGTGAATGCTCTCGTCTCCGGACAGGAGGGTTCGCTTAAGTCCAGCAGGTCGGACAAGCTGCTTCTCCTCTTCTGCCTTGCCAGCAGCGTTTCTACGTGCCATCAGTGGACCCACCGTTGCCGACCAAACAGGTTGACCGAAGATAGTTAAGCTAACTCCAGGGGTGCCTCTCCATCACCTGCTGGCTGAGAACCAGAGGCATTGGCCCTGGAAGGGACTGCCATGGCAGCCTTCCAAGCAGTCTCCTGGCTGGATCTGTGGTCCCTCACGGTATCCAGAGTCTCAGCCTCCTCGGGAGCTATCGTTCCCGAGGAAGATTCAGCGTTCTGGAGGTAGGGCCATCTCCTACTTTGCCCACCAGACCACCAACCTGTGGGCCAACCTGGTCCTGAGACGTCTGGACTCTGTCCTGGCTCAGCGGTGGACCAGGGAGGCCGGGCCGGGTTGAGAGGTGACACTGGGTCCACCAGGTAGTCTCGAAGGCTTCTGGGCAGCCTCGAGCAACTGCGGCCAAGCCTCGGAGACGGCTAGCTTTTCCTCCGCTTCCAAGACACTAGCACCCATTGAGGTTAGGAAAGACCCAGCCTTCGTCTTCCGCTTCAACAAGATGTGAGCGTCAGCCCTCCTCTCAAGGCTCCTACTCCCGTGGAGACCTGCCAAGCAGAAACCAAGAAGAGAGGGAAACGCTAGGGATGGCTTTCCTCCTCACCTGCTGCCGGAAGTGGGGGGATGCCTGTCAAGCCACTTGGGCAACTTGCCAGCGCTACGGAGCTGAGACCTGGTAGTGGATGTTCTTCGGGAGGGATACCTACTACCCTTCGAGTTGCGGCCACCCCTCACTTCTCACCCGGTCCATCTTCAGATGTACGTTCCCGGTTCTGCTCGGGACGTAGCACTTCAAGAAGAAGTCAAGACCATGGTGAGCAAACAAGCTGTGGAGATCGTACGAGATCAGTCGTCGGGTTTTCTACAGCTCTTCCATTGTGGAGAAGTCTTCGTGGGCTTGAACCGATTCGTTCGCCAGACTTGGTTCATGATGGAAACAGCAAGCTCAGTGCTCAATTCCATCAGGAAGAAAGACTTAATGCTTTCGGTGGACCTGAAGGATGCGTATTTCCAAATACCCATCCATCAGTCCTCCAGGAAGTACCTCCGCTTTATCCTCGATGGGACGGTTGTACCAATTCAGGGCACTTTTTTTTCAGTCTCTCAACCGCCCCACAGGTGTTCACGCGAGTGCTCACTCTGGCTGTGTCGGCTTGGGCCCATTCAGTCGGGATATTTCTGAGGAGGTATCTTGACAATTAGCTGGTCTTGGCGAGCTCCTGCTCACAGTTGTGCTGCAGGACAGAGATTGACTCCTCGACTTATGCAGCGATATGGGGATCGTGGTGAATGTCGAGAAGTCAGATCTCGAGCCCAAGCAGAGGATAAAGTACCTGGGCATGCTGATCGACACGGTAACAGCACTAGTCTTCCCCGCAGACTCACGGATCAGCAGGTTCAGGGAGGTAGCCAGACGGTTCCTGTCTCGAACAGTCAGCTCAGCAGTGGCAAGTCGTGATCGGTCACCTGTCGTCACTGAGAAGTTAGTCCCTCACGGGCGTCTTCACCTGTGGTCTCTTCAGTGGAGACTAAAGGAGTGCTGGTCACAGGCACGGGATCCACAATCCCTCCTGGTTCCTCTCACGGAGGAAGTAAGGGAGGACCTGGTCTGGTGGCTAGATGCCAAGAACCTCTTAATAAGAGTGCCCCTGCGCACTCTCCTTACCGAGATGCTGCTGTTCTCAGACGCAATCGACTGAGGGTTGGGGCACACACCTGGAAGAGTTGCTGGTAGCAGGAGTGAGGAACCATCATGACAGGCACCTTCACATGAACTTCCTGGAACTCAAGGCTGCGTTCCTCGCACTCCAAGAGTTCAGGGAGCGAGTGATGGGGCACTCAGTGGTGTTGATGAGCGACAACACCACGGTAGTTGCATACGTCAACAAACGGGGCCTAGTGTCCCTCCTGTTGCACCAGTTGACGATGCTGGTGCACGAGTGGTCCGTAGCTCACTCGGTAGAGCTATCAGCCAGATACATTCCAGCCAAGAGGAATGTAGTGGCAGACAAGCTCAGCCGCCAGAATCAGGTGATTGGGACCGAATGGTCTCTACATCCAGACGTGGCAGAAAGGCTCTTCAACCTGTGGGGGCGTCCAGTTGTGGATCTGTTCGCCACCCTGCACAACAGAAAACTCCAGGTTTTCTTCTCAGTTGTGCCGGACCCGTGGGACAACCTCGTAGTGTACGCCTTTCCACCCCTGTTCTGCCTGATTCGTAACTGGGATCAGTAGAATGTGGATCACCAGCAATCTTCGGATGATTCTTGGTGGCACCCAAATGGCCTAGGGCCATTTTGGTATCTGGACCTGCTGGCTCTTCTCTCGGAGGACACCGCGAGAGATACCCCTGCAACAACCTGCTGTGCCAACCTCACGTAGAATGGTACCACCAAGCAGTTCACTCCCTGTCTCTTCATGGCTGGCGGTTATCCACCATCTCTTGCGAGCAAGAGGCTTTTCTCACCAGAGCAGCAACAGAGATGGCTGGAGGGGGTACCTCAGACAGTCCTCTCCGCAAGTATACCAGGGAAAGGTGGTCCGTCTTTTGTGGTTTGGTGTCATAGACGGGGTGCCTTCTCCGTTCCAAGCCAATCTTAGCTGGCAGCGGATTTCCTCGTCTTTCTTCACCGAGAGAAGCCTCCTCCCATACTCCGCAGTTAAAGGCTACAGAGCTGCCCTGGCCCTAGTCCTTAAACTGCAAGGAGTCGACATTTCCACTTCCATGGAAATATCACTCCCAATGAGGGAGCTTCGAGAGGTCTCGCCCACCAGGGAACTCAGGCCCCCAGGGTGGGATGT